>NC_092227.1:60941118-61233618 GCF_036320965.1 Panulirus ornatus | reverse complement strand
ATATATATATATATATATATATATATATATATATATATATATATATATATATATATATATCTTCTATTAGATTAGAGCTCCATGAGATCCTTGTTGACAAGAGATTAAAGCTATCTTTCTTTGAGAAACAGACATAGAATCTAAATCATACACATTAAGTCATTCGCTATAATCTACTGCGAAGGTGATCCACATTGTCCTGACCATTTTCCCACGGGTACAAAACTTACAAACCACACCCTATTGGAATATATGACACACAAAAAAAAAAGTTGGCTTAAGATCATATGTCCTGACTGGTTCAAATAACCTTTAAACTTTAAAACCATGATTTGTAAAATGAGTTCGATGCATGTCAATTTTCCATTTAATATTAGATGGTAACTCCCATTTTACTGACAATATAAATCCGCATTGAACTTAATAGCTTGTTATTAGGGAATAGCAATTTTTTTTTTTCCATCAACAGTGCCACTTTTCATAGCCAACATGTCATTGTCCCACAACATCAACAAGCAGGATACACAACTTCATAACGTGTACGCCCCTTCCTTTTGGCCTACATCACAGAACAATAGCGCGTACATTATGAGATCTTAACTGTAGATTGTTCGTCACATTATCTAAATGGGAAAAAGAGTAACTAATTTCTATAATGAATTATGTGTTGTCACTTCCATAAGTTCAGAAGTTTATTGGACAGAATTTGATGTATTAGCGCAACGTTTCCTCAGCAAAGATCCTACTGCTGCTCCTAATGACGATCTCTCTCTCTCTCTCTCTCTCTCTCTCTCTCTCTCTCTCTCTCTCTCTCTCTCTCTCTCAAAACTGACCACATGAGAACTGTAAATAGTTAACCATATTTAATCATACGTATGAGAAAAAGAAAAGTATGGTCTCTGGTCTAATAAAAGATAGGGCAGAATTTTTTTTTACAAATCTCTTGCATTAAGTCGGTAATGAATACTAACAATTAAGTGAAGGTTAATACGAACACAATTTTGTGTAAACGAGTAACCTTTATCATTAACCAACTTTCTCATCAGTACAGAGCTAAACTTAAATCATAACTAATTTAATCGGCACGAATAACCTAAATATTATCTTGCCAACCTGATTATTTTCCTATATTTCATTTGCATTACTAGATTTCACATTTTTTCCACTCACATGAACAGCTTGCATATACCGTGATTCATATATTTCTCAATTACCATACACTCTTAAACGCACTAAGTCCACTAGGGTCATAGAAAAGCTTATCCCCGACGCCATCTTGGTGTAAGCGTTGTGTTAGTGTTGAAACTGGCACACCAATCAGCCTCGCCTAACCTTCAACCAGGAGGTTACCATCCATCACCCCCAGCCTCCTACTTCCACTTAATTCGGGGAGCGCATGGAAAATTAACCACCAGGCAAAATGCTGGTTGATTCGCTGGTGCCAACTAGTCGGCAAAATAACCATGTCGTAACTCCGAAGCAATTAATTCATTATCAGTGACAGCCTGTTCAAGGACAGTTTATATGCACAATAGTTTCCCTCAGATTTTAGCCTCCTACCATGAGTATATATCATTCATATTATTTATCTATTATACTTAATCGTCGTCTCCCAGGTTAGCGAGATAGCGCAAGGAAACAGACGAAAGAATGGCCCAACCCACCAACATACACATGTATATACATAAACGCCCACACACACACACATATACATACCTATATATTTCAACGTATACATACATATACATCCACAGACATATACATACATACACATGTACATATACTTGCTGTCCTTCATCCATTCCCGTTGCCAATCCTTTAAACATGAAATAGCCCCCCCCCCCCCCTCCGGGCGAGGTAGCGCTAGGAAAAGAAAAAGGGCCACATTCGTTCACACTCAGTCTGTAGCTGTCATGTGTAATGCTACGAAACCACAGCTCCCTTTCCATATCCAGGCCCCACAAAACTTTCCAGGGTTTACCCAGACGCTTCACATACCCTGATTCAATCCAGTGACAACACGTTCACCTCGGTATACCACATCGTTCCAATTCAGTCTATCCCTTGCACGCCTTTCACCCTCCTGTATGTTCAGGCCCCGATCGCTCAAAATCTTTTTCACTCCATCCTTCCACCTTCAATTTGGTCTCCCGTTTCTCCTCGTTCCCTCTACCTCTGACACATATATCTTCTTTGTCAATCTTTCCTCACTCATTCTCTCCATGTGTCTAAATCATTTCAAAACCCTCTTCTGCTCTCTCGACCACACTCTTTTTATTACCACACATCTCTCTTACCTTTTCATTACTTACTCGATCAAACCACCTCACATCATATACTGTCCTCAAACATTTCATTTCCAACACATCCACCCTCCTCCGCACAACCCTGTCTATAGCCAATGCCTCGCAACCATATAACATTGTTGGAACCACTATTCCTTCAAACATACTCATTTTTGCTCTCTGAGATAACGTTCTCGCCTTCCACACATTCCTCAACGCTCCCAGAACCTTCGCCCCCTCCCCAACCCTGTGATTCACTTCCGCTTCCATGGTTCCATCCGCTGCTAAATCCACTCCCAGATATCTAATACACTTCACTTCCTCCAGCTTTTCTCCATTCAAACTTACCTCCAAATTGACTTGTCCCTCAACCCTACAGAGCCTAAAAACCTTGCTCTTATTCACATTTACTGAACTTTCTTCTTTCACACACTTTACCAAACTCAAGTCACCAACTTCTACAGTTTCTCATCCAAAGCAGCCACCTGAAATTACATGAAACTTTTCGATTCTCACTTAATGTGGGGAAAAAAAAGTCCATATCAATATACACTGTTTCCTACCTGATACTTCTGATAGTAAACATGAAGACAAGTCACAATAATTCTCGTATGTATGTTCACAGCCCCTGATCTTATTAGTTCCTCGCAAATACTTTATATATCAAAACGGAATGCATGTTCAATAGGAAATATTCTATGTTTCTATAAATGTCAAGGATTCCAACAATAGACAACGTTAGAACAGATATTAGGCCGGTCCAGCTATTAGGGCACAGCAGGACAACCTGCGCTGTTCTAGTGTGTATTTCTGTCTAGGGTGACTGGTAACACCTGTTCAAACTTCACTTATGTGCACAATGGGGCCAGGTATAAATGTCATTTATTTCAACTTCACGTATGCCATATACATTAACTTCGAAAGATAATCATTATCATTATTGTTATTATTATTACTATTATCATTATTACTATTATTATTATTATTATCATTATTATTATCATTATTATTATTATTATTATTATTATTATTATTATTATTATTACTATCATTACTATCATTATTATTATTATTATTATCATTATTATCATTATTATTACTATTATCATTATTATCATCATTATTATCATCATCAGTTATCATTATCAAATAAGCACTACCTTCACCACGTCCGCCTCCATAACTAGGACCCATGGGGAGGGGTATGAGGCCATCCCTCACCCCGGGAGGGCAGCATGAATCCGCATTCCCTGGCCCACCATCCTACACACCACACATTCCCTGGCCCACCATCCTACACACCACACATTCCCTGGCCCACCATCCTACACACCACACATTCCCTGGCCCACCATCCTACACACCACACATTCCCTGGCCCACCATCCTACACACCACACATTCCCTGGCCCACCATCCTACACACCACACATTCCCTGGCCCACCATCCTACACACCACACATTCCCTGGCCCACCATCCTACACACCACACATTCCCTGACCCACCATCCTACACACCACACATTCACTGACCCACCACCATGAACACTAGACATTCACTGACCCACCACCATTAACACCAGACATTCCCTAACCCATTACTCTTCACACCAGATATTTCCTGACCCATTACCCTTCACACCAGACATTCCCTGACCCATCACCCTTCACATCAGACATTCCCTGACCCATTACCCTTCACACCAGACATTCCCTGACCCACCACCCTTCACACCAACCACCAGTGATCATCCGTTTCTGCCACCTCAAACTTAAAAGGTTTACAATCCAAACCTATAACCTTACAGGTAGCAGGAGCTGCATAAGGCTTCATGTAGAGGAGAATGATCCAAACAACGCAGCATCAGGTCAATCCTCCAGTGTATAGTCTTAACGGGAAGGTGAAAATCACCCAATTCACCCCCTCGTGCACGAGGGTTCGTACCGCCGTGATCAAGGGTCGCCTCGTTTTCCTTCACGATCGAAGCGTTTCGCTCCACGGCAGCCGTACATTTCTACTTAATAATCGAACCGTCTTAGTCAAGGGTCGTATCGCCTTGTTCAAGGATAGAACAGTCTTCTTCAAAGGTCATATCGCCTATTTTAAGGAATGAACCTCTGACATTATCATGTCTTGTTATGTGGTAAAGATAACTTCTATCACATTCACATTTGGGGGTTACGTCATCGTCCCCACGCCAAGCTTATCTGGAAATTTTCAAATAAATATCTTTTCAGATGTTTCTCAGACTCTTATCACATCCTCTCACAGATACACAAAATAAAATTAAATGTTTATTAATCCCTTTATCATATCTCTGTGCGCAAAGACATCAGTTCTTTCATTTCTGAGAGACATCCGTAGCATGTTGTCACAAGGGAACACGGATGTTGTAAAAGAAAACGGAAATAGCTTCAGTGTGTGGACAGCAGCCACACAAGAGATGACTGAAACTGTGGAATGCCCTTCCTCCTTACGTCTCTCCCTACCCACAACCTTTCCATCTGTAAGAGTTTATTTATATTTATTCATTTTGCTTTGTCGCTGTCTCCCGCGTTAGCGAGGCAGCGCAAGGAAACAGACGAAAGAATGGCCCAACCCACCCACATACACATATATATACATACACGTCCACACACGCAAATATACATACCTAAGATGTTCCAATGAATAATAATTACTTCATTCTTTTCCTCACTATTTCTACTTTCATCCATGTTGGCCACAATAGAGGAATGGCCTCTTACGTGCCATGTTGGTTACTATGAAATAAGTACAAATTTCAGTGCCCCTCAAACCCCATTAATTGCTACCCTATTTGTAACAGGAGGCAGTTCTATGTTCATGAGGAATCCATCTTTTTGACTATACACAACTCTACCACAAATTCCAACATCGTCCATATCACTTCATTCATCCAGTAACCATACTATTATAAAAGCGCTTGACATCTTATCGAACACATTTCTTGCTTATTTTCATTTTATGGTCTCTGGCTCTTCTGTCTTTGCATCTTTCGAAAAAAAAAAAAAAACTTCACTGCTGACGTCACCAAACTGGTTCTAAAATTTCCGGGTTGTGATCAAGTTATTGTTTTCTTTTCCATGATGGACAAATTTATAGCCTCTAACTTCTCAACGTAACTTCTCTCTCACTCTTCCGGTGCCATTGTGTTGCCTTCCTCGAGACCTTTTTCCAGTGACTCTTACTTTTGAGTTGAAATAATCACAGAATACTAATATCCGTTCTTACACGCACCATTCAACAGGACACCAAGCACTGTGTCATCGAACCATCATCAACGGTAAACCATACTACAGGAAACATTAATTCAATACACCAGAGCAAAACAGGAACAACACAGCCAGTCAACCCAAGACATCATACATCATAATAAATATAAGAAAAGACAGAGGAAGGATAACTCTGCATAGGACATAACGTCAGTTGGAACAAACAAATACACCCCACAATAGGATACGAGACGTGCAACAAGCCAAACAAATGCATGCCACACAGGACGACGCATTACGTCACGCCAAACATTCTCTCCACACACAAACGTCACCACAATAATAATAATAATAATAATGAGGAGGAAATGGAACAGACCAGAAACTAGTACACACAATATACCTTACACATCACCCCGCCACATCCACGAACCCGTGTATACTTTCGGAACATTACATAAACCTGTGTAAACCACACCACTTGGTAGAAAGCATCCACCGACCAGGTACGTATGTAGTACATTACCGGGGACGATTCTGTCATATACATGACGGATGCCTGGTGAACCTGCACCTCAATAGCAGCTGAAAATTCTGTGTCAGATGAATTCAATCTCAATCATAACATTAATGACCTTAGGTTTATGATTTAAGAAAGAAAAACTTTCTTTTTTTTTAATCAAGTGGATATCAGCGAGAAGTTTGGAATGGAGCCTTGGCCGGAGCTCCCAACCATCACGAGATGAAAGGCAGTCACAGGGAACCATTACTATTCAACGTCATGTATTTCCTGAACATTTATATTGAGTTTTTGAGATATATCTTCAAGAAAATTGTCAAAACAGAGCAAATAGAACTTGTAACCTGTGTCGTACTCAGTTGTATTTACCCCTAACGAAAATGGCTACAGTTTCCGAACGACGCTTGGTTATATGATAGCCTGACCTTTGACCTGACCCATTAGGACTACCCTTTGAAGGTCATCGCACATCAGGGGCTGTACCGTCGCACTCTCCGGGTCCTACAGTCGTGCCCCAAGGGGTTGTTTGGGAGCTACAGCCTATACCAAGGGGTTCCCTAGTGCCACGCAGCGTCCAGACACTACGGACGTCTACAGACGTATCTAAACCATAAACAGTCCTACTGAAGGACAAGCGTAGTACTGAGCTACAAGCGCTAGTCTGGGTCATAAGTGTAGCGCTGAACTACAAGCGTAGCACTGTCTACAAGCGTCAGTGAGTTTACGTATACCATATACAGTTGACAGGTAACACAGGAGGTGCTCTATCACGCCAACGACAGGTCTTAAGAGAGGCGACTAATGACACAGTGTATATATGTGTGTCACCACGGAAGCAGGTGTTACAAGCCCCACAGAACGTTACACGGGGGTTAACTGTGTCACTGGAGCTACAGGTGTCACAATGACACACAACCCCCACAGATGTGGAGGTCGAGACGAGCCTATCCTGTAGCGATACAGGTCAAACTGAGGTTACAAGAGCTACATGAAGCTACAGTTATCACAGACACTACAGGTATCAAAATACCTACAAGTCTCGTAGGGTGGAACTGGTGTCATGGAGCAACAGCTGTGAGGGAAGGTAGAGGGGAGCAACAGGTGTTCATGAGAGCTACGATGAGTCATGCGCAGCACAGGTGTTGGGGCCAAGTGCATGCCACGTCGGACTACCGGCTGGTGTGGAGCCAGAGCATCGCACCAACCACATACCTACACATTTTATACAAGTGAAAAAAGTAGATAAGGCAATAAGTGAATTAATTAAGATACGTGTAAATCGGTCAATAAATCAGTATAGTATGCCCCCCCAAAAAAAGAAAAAAAAAAAAATACAACCCACTTGTGCCAAAGCCTCGATTTGGGTCAAGTAAATGTATACATGGTTCTTAAACCTTTTGAGGGGAGTTGCACTAGACACTTGTGTCGCTCACAGTGCTCCTGCCATAGTTATAGTGAGGGAAATCATAATGCATGAAAACAGTTTGGAGGACAATAAAAACGTGTCTTAAAAGTTTTATCATCAAAGTTGGAACTTTCTTTTATGAGCTAGTTTAAGTTCGATATCTAACCTTTTTTATAAGGGTATGCATAACTCGCAAAATATTCAAAGTTATAGATCTTACGACACTCAGTTCCTCACAAGGTGGGGAATAACTTGATTAATCAGATATTTAGATGTGTCTGACCTGACCCGTATGGCTGGGCTGAACAGCTTCTTAACACGACCAAGATGCGACTCACCACGACTGACGGACGGACGGACGACAACGGGCAAAGCCATCACTACATGTCTTCCAAGCTACGCATGACATACAGTTATGCTGAACCCCTTCAGTAACAAGACTTAACCCCTTACAGTAGGTCGACTTAACCCCTTCAGTACGTCGACTTAACTCCTTCAGGACGTCGACTTAACCCCTACACTACGTCGACTTAACTCCTTCAGGACGTCGACTTAACCCTTTCACTTCGTCGACTTAACCCCTTCAGTGAGTCGGCTTAACCATTCAGCACAAACGTAATCCCAGGAGCGCAGACGGGAGAGGTATATCGTCATCTACACCTCGAAACTCCTAGAAGGATGGTTCTTAACTCACATTCAGAAATAACACCGTACCGGCACGACACGACAGGCATGGAAGACTTCGTAGAATACCACTTCTGAAACCCAAAGATATGCGATATGCTCAAATAGGGAGAACACCTTCAACATCCGGGGCCCCAAGACTCTTCAACACCTTGCCATCTACCATCAGAAACACCTTGCGATGCTCTGTAGTGAAGCTCAAGAGTGCAATGGACAAGGACCTACCAAGTATAGCGCTAGACCAGCAAGGCTGGGTGGGGCTAGGTGGGCCTGCGGACTGCGGCTTCCAAACAACCTAACAGACCAACAAACAGAGCCCAGCCAGGGCTGTGGGGGGGATCAAGACCCCCCGAAGACCTCACCAGGTATTCAGTAATGCGACGACTCAAATCCTTTAGTAAGACTGCGTAACCCCTCCAGTACGACGACTTGAACTCCTTTAGTACGATGTCGTAACCCTTCCAGTACCTACGACGACGTAACACCTTGAACACGATGACTTAACCCCTTCAGTACGACAACCTAACCCCTCCAGCACCAGGATGTGTGACCCCTCTGAGTACGACTATTTAAACCTTTTCATTGCGATGTCTTGAAGACCGTGGATACAGTGACTACCAGTGACGGTAGTCGACGCGTTTGAAGGATTACAATGACATCCCCAGTTACATAGACAAGCTGTAATTTAATACTGTTACATGAGCATTAAAGATTCAAGTACTGTTAACACCGATCACATCTCACCTTCGGAAGACTTCGAAAACGTCAAAGACAGGGAAGGAAGAGTGGTCGTAAGGGTTACTGCAAAGGTTCAAGTCTGATGATGTGTGCATGGATTACGAAGGGATGTGAAGCCATTCTCCTTTCCATCACATGCCTTCCCTCCTGACACTCACGCTGGTGGAGCCATCATTCCCAGTGGGGTCAAGTCACTGGTTGTGTGTGTGTGTGTGTGTGTGTGTGTGTGTGTGTGTGTGTCAGTGAGAGAGAGAGAGAGAGAGAGAGAGAGAGAGAGAGAGAGAGAGAGAGAGAGAGCCGCTGCCGGTGACCCGGACAAGCAAGCCTCTCCACACACATTATCAGATAAGAAATTACGACGATAAGGTTTTTCTTCAGCAGGCTATAACAACCGTCGCTTTGTTCTGCGTAAGTCCTGCCTTATCTCTACCACCTGGTAGGTGGGAGGGTGGGCCATGCAGCAGCACAGCAACCCGCCACCTTCCCCCAAGTCACTGGCGCCCACTTACCCCAGTTTACCAGAGGATGACGAGTTCTAGTTACTTTCAACAGTATACCGATGGATGGCAAGTCCTGCCGCCATGAGGGAGCCAAACAGTTGGGTCTGGGACCAAGGTGTGGTGTTGCTCCTACCTTACCTTACGTATACCTTACGATGGTTTGGCAGGTCTTCTACCCCCACAGCTGGGTCTGGGACCAAGCTGTGGTGTTGCTCCTACCTTACATTACGTATACCTTACGATGGTTTGGCAGGTCTTCTACCCCCACAGCTGGGTCTGGGACCAAGCTGTGGTGTTGCTCCTACCTTACCTTACGTATACCTTACGATGGTTTGGCAGGTCTTCTACCCCCACAGCTGGGTCTGGGACCAAGGTGTGGTGTTGCTCCTACCTTACCTTACGTATACCTTACGATGGTCTGGCACCCAGCTGATGTGTTGCTCGTCTGCGCAATTCAGACTGTACGAGGCCGCGGCTGGAGGGCCTCTGAAAACAACCAGATCCTGGTTGGTCTACTGGCGGCAGGCGAAGCGGAAACGAAGTATTCAAAAACCTACAACCACACTGGGGCAGAATCAGTGAGGAAGAACATCAACGCGTTGCATCAGACATTCAACGAACACATCCTACACTCTGACGGATTTAAAGCGCGTCGCCATGACGTAAATTTGCATCGCTGGTTATTTTTAGTTTAGGAGGCCGTACGTCAAGAGAGGAGGCGGCTGTCTCAGGAGACGTCTGGCTGCGCCTGACGGAGGGAGTAACCTAACCTGGCACACCGTCTCAACGGTCCTACTGTGCAGCGCTCCCGCAGGAATTCAGGAGCCACACAGAGGATGCCATTGATAAGGTGGACGGTAGTGTGTGGGAGACGCTGACCCTCATGGTGTTGCATAGCGACGCTGGTCAGTGGCAGCGACAGTGGTTCCTGGTAGCAGCCGGGGAATGGTCAGCCCTTCTGGCTGATGATGGACGAAGAGAGCTCGAGGGTACGAGATCTGTTTTCATTCTATTCTTTAAAACTATTGATCGCGTGAGGGAGTTGGTCGAGATCTGGTTGCTAGGCTGGAGGGTCGCGTCACGATAGGCTGGAGGGTCACGTCACGATAGGCTGGAGGGTCACGTCACGATAGGCTGGAGGGTCACGTCACGAGAGGCTGGAGGGTCACGTCACGATAGGCTGGAGGGTCACGTCACAAAGAGTAATCCGTAACATCTTTTTCTCTCAGCAAGACAGCCAGACTACGTAAGTAACGCCAGTTCCCACTGAAATATGTTACTACGCGCGTCTTAATCTGTTGGTCCATTTTTCTACTGTATGCTTCACTTTTCCTCTGTGCATATCTTTCAACCTCTACATTCCCTCTGTGTATATATATATATATATATATATATATATATATATATATACAGTCCCTTTCTTACACATGATACATACGTGCACACGGTCCCCCTTCCCCCACCCTTGCTCAGGAAAGAATATAATCCCCAACACTTGTCATAACAACGATAAGACAACGTAGACAAAGGCAACAGAAAATGTAGTGCGTTTTTCAGACGACACCAGCTAGGCCAAGCAAGATAAGCACAGACCACGACATAGGGGTAATTACATGCAGACTGAAACTCTTTATATATATATATATATATATATATATATATATATATATATATATATATATATATATATATATATATATATATACACACACACAAAGATAATCAAATGTAATTTACTCAAGAGATACTTGAAGAACTATCTCATGGAAAGATATCTGGCCTAATGGTTACGCCACAGACAGGAGTGAAATTTGTGGGAGAAAAAAAAAAAAACAAGAGTTAAAGGACATATACTGCGACCACATACGAAAATGGAAGAAACCTCGATAGATCAACACACCATTTGCTCAAGTGATAAGTGATAATGAAACTTCCGCCATGAGATTCAAAACATTAATAATGAAAACGATCGATTTATTCCTGTAATCAAAACAAACCTGAGTACTGAAACGTCTCGCAAGGAAAATGGAGCGAACGCAGCATTTCAGTTCCCAAGAGACTAAAAGACCTACATAAAGCAAAACGCGAGCTACAGGGTATTATACACATGACAACAATTTGAGGATTTCAAAAACCACGTCCTTGAATTAAGTGTCGCAACAAGGGGTAGGACAGTCATTAAGCCTGCAGTAACACCCTGGGACATACCAGAGAGTAACTAAGTCTGCAGTAACACCCTGGGACATACCAGAGAGTAACTAAGTCTGCAGTAACACCCTGGGACATATCAGAGAGTAACTAAGTCTGCAGTAACACCCTGGGACATACCAGAGAGTAACTAAGTCTGCAGTAACACCCTGGGACATACCAGAGAGTAACTAAGTCTGCAGTAACACCCTGGGACATATCAGTGAGTAAATAAGTCTGCAGTAACACCCTGGGACATACCAGAGAGTAACCAAGTCTGCAGTAACACCCTGGGACATATCAGAGAGTAACTAAGTCTGCATAACACCCTGGGACATATCAGAGAGTAACTAAGTCTGCATAACACCCTGGGACATATCAGAGAGTAACTAAGTCTGCATAACACCCTGGGACATATCAGAGAGTAACTAAGTCTGCAGTAACACCCTGGGACATACCAGAGAGTAACTAAGTCTGCAGTAACACCCTGGGACATACCAGAGAGTAACTAAGTCTGCAGTAACACCCTGGGACATACCAGAGAGTAACTAAGTCTGCAGTAACACCCTGGGACATATCAGAGAGTAACTAAGTCTGCAGTAATACCCTGGGACATACCAGAGAGTAACTAAGTCTGCAGTAACACCCTGGGACATACCAGAGAGTAACTAAGTCTGCAGTAACACCCTGGGACATACCAGAGAGTAACTAAGTCTGCAGTAACACTCTGCGACATACCAGAGAGTAACTAAGTCTGCAGTAACACCCTGGGACATACCAGAGAGTAACTAAGTCTGCAGTAACACCCTGGGACATATCAGAGAGTAACTAAGTCTGCAGTAACACCCTGGGACATACCAGAGAGTAACTAAGTCTGCAGTAACACCCTGGGACATACCAGAGAGTAACTAAGTCTGCAGTAACACCCTGGGACATACCAGAGAGTAACCAAGTCTGCAGTAACACCCTGGGACATATCAGAGAGTAACTAAGTCTGCAGTAACACCCTGGGACATACCAGAGAGTAACTAAGTCTGCAGTAACACCCTGGGACATATCAGAGAGTAACTAAGTCTGCAGTAACACCCTGGGACATACCAGAGAGTAACTAAGTCTGCAGTAACACCCTGGGACATACCAGAGAGTAACTAAGTCTGCAGTAACACCCTGGGACATACCAGAGAGTAACCAAGTCTGCAGTAACACCCTGGGACATATCAGAGAGTAACTAAGTCTGCAGTAACACCCTGGGACATACCAGAGAGTAACTAAGTCTGCAGTAACACCCTGGGACATACCAGAGAGTAACTAAGTCTGCAGTAACACCCTGGGACATACCAGAGAGTAACCAAGTCTGCAGTAACACCCTGGGACATATCAGAGAGTAACTAAGTCTGCAGTAACACCCTGGAACTATACAACAGCTCAGCGAATCAAAAAAAAATAAGTTTAAATACAGTACTGCAAAACACTTTAGAGAAACCTTGATACATGGATACAAAAAAAGTTCACATAACCCAGGGATGACATAAGGCAAAATGTGCGTGGTGGCAGAGACACACGGCAGCGCTGATGAAGAAAGACACACGCTAGCCTAGCCTAATGGAAAAATCTCGTCGCTGGTCCCATTTAAGTACGTAACACGATACTCTCTCTCTCTCTCTCTCTCTCTCTCTCTCTCTCTCTCTCTCTCTCTCTCTCTCTCTCTCTCTCTCTCGTATACATGTTGTAGTGTTCAAATGTACATTTAACACACACACACACACACATACCAGAATAATGACGTAATGGTTCCTCGAAAGCCGTGGAGAGTAAAACCACCAGAGATCATAACACGACATTATGTGCGAGAAACTCGTTAAAGAATACGTAAAGAAGTACTTTACAAGAATGTTGGTGGGGTGAGAGAAACAAACTGAACGAGGCGGTGGTAAACACAGACGAGCGTACAAAATTACGGCCTTCAACAACTTTGGTCGATCATCATCGACTCATACCAGCAGCCTGAGCTCAGCTTGGGCTGTGGGGGGGTGAAGACCCCTAAAGACTCCCCCCCCCCCCAGATATTCACCAGATTCTATGATGTTCAAGAGATGGAGGCCCATGGGTGTGAAACTCCCTCCTCGCACGGTACAAATAGGTGATAACACACTCAGGTCTCCGTTCGACAAGTGGAGAGGGAACGAGGACAGCGTTCAACACACACGTGGGGCACCGCGCAGGCGAATTCGCCTTCCGAAGCTTCAAATTAACCCAGAGGGAAACAGAAACATGGGAGAAAAAATATTTAAAAGCTGACAGGAAAAAAAAAAGTCACTCCTAAGAATATGAATTTGTTTATCAATAAGTTGCTGTTGTTGGTCGATCTCGACAAATTTACTGTATCTAATCTTCGGTTCTCTGCCCAGCGAACGATCGCTAATTGGTTTGCTAAACGTGTACTCGCTCGTCAGACTTTTGGATCAAATAAACAAAGAAGCACAGAAGATATTTATGGTTCAAAAAGGCGCTGTCATACATCTCTAAAAGTGAAAAACAGGTTTTTGTCCATTATAACAACGAGAGGCCATAAGTACAAAAATCCACCCCTCCAAAAAAAAAGTTACCCTTGAAAACAAACTATTTTTTAACCTAAGACCACCACCTCTCCCCTCAACCCTGCTCCCGCCGTGACCTCCGACCCACAAGGGGTCAACAACACGACAAAGGTCACCTCCCTCACTTTCCCTCCGGCTGAATGACACAAGTTCAACTTTCCATTCTTCGCGAGGCCTGGCCATGTAGGTGACCTCACACTCATTCCTACTTACACCGCCAGTGTTCATATCCACAATCACCATCCTGAACTGCTCTGGCATCCTTTTCCCCCCCCCAGTTTCTCTTTCCCGTCATTACATGAACTCTGAACCATCGCTTTCGCTCAGTTCGAGGCCTCAATCATGAGGAACATTGGAGAGAGAGGATGAAAAAAAATATTGTGAGTTTCCTCTTGCACCTTGACCTAGAAACGCCGTTAAGACTCGTATTGTTCAAGCTAATATCCTCGTTCTCGCCTGACCTGAGTTGTGTATGTATTTATTATCTCACTGACATTTAGAGAACACGTAGGCCTACTGACCGCAGCCCCCAGCAGCCTAAGCTGGGAAGAAACACGACAGCTTGTTCCCAGACCCAGCTGAGGGGGTCGAAGACCTGCCAAACCATCGTAAGGTATACGTAAGGTAAGGTAGGAGCAACACCACAGCTTGGTCCCAGACCCAGCTGTGGGGGTAGAAGACCTGCCAAACCATCGTAAGGTATACGTAAGGTAAGGTAGGAGCAACACCACACCTTGGTCCCAGACCCAGCTGTGGGGGTAGAAGACCTGCCAAACCATCGTAAGGTATACGTAAGGTAAGGTAGGAGCAACACCACACCTTGGTCCCAGACCCAGCTGTGGGGGTAGAAGACCTGCCAAACCATCGTAAGGTATACGTAAGGTAAGGATGGATCAACACCACAGCTTGGTCCCAGACCCAGCTGTGGGGGTAGAAGACTTGCCAAACCATCGTAAGGTATACGTAGGGTAAGGAAAGGTCCCATACCCTACTCATGGGTAGAAGACTTGCCTGTCTCTCAAGCCCCACCCCATCTTGTGTCTTTCCCAGTAACAGTGACATGGCACTTTTCAAAAGAGAAGTTTTTCACTTCCGACAAAAAAAAAGAAAAAAAAACTTGCTGGGGGATACCGGCACAAAGCAAATCAATCCAAAATTCGTCAATGTTTTTCCTCATCTTTTCTTTCGCCCTTTCATTAACCTCTGTATATTTCAATTGAGGCCCGGCCTTCTTATGGACTCTCCTCCGTGACTGGAGCCTCCAACATACTAAAAAAAATACTGGTAAGATATGCGTGTCAGTGTACGATGCCTCCCCGGCACACGTCAGCGCTGGTCAGCGAGGACCTCTCCCAGGGGACTGGCTGGTGCAACACATCTTGGGGGTTTCCTCAAGGTTTACATAGTGTGGCAGGTGGTGTCCCTCACTGTCCTTCATCTATTTTCATCCCCCCAACCTGACCCAAAATACACTCTTAGGACAATCAGCAAATATATTCATAGCTCCTTCAAAGTCCTACTTAATTACGATAGTTTGGTAGGTCTTCTATCCCCCCACAGCTGGGTCTGGGATTTTACCGTGCGATAATTTGGGAGGTTTTCTATCCGCACAGGTGGTGTGTGGGATCAAGCCGTCGTGTCCCTCCTCTGGCCAGACCCACAGGCCTACATGATCACCACACTCCTGGTTGGTCTGGTGCAACGTTGTATAAACCTGTCCAGACTTTGTGTAACTTCCTCCGATGAACACCTCTACCGGCCAGCGGTAATACGGTAAACAGTTTTGAGCCCTGGATGCATAGAGCGTTTTCCCTCCTTGCATTCACTACATCTCTTGATCTTAGTGAATCTCTCTCTCTCTCTCTCTCTCTCTCTCTCTCTCTCTCTCTCTCTCTCTCTCTCTCTCTCTCTAAAAGACTTTCGTGGGTGACGAACAAACATGGACATTGTCCACTCCCCCTCCAGCGCCTCCCCCCCCCCACAGCTTTGTGTCCATCTTGCCCTCAACACAACACACCACAAGTGGCAACTTTTCCTTCCTACAAATGTTGTCAAACGTGATGGATGTTTCTGTGCTTTTCTTTGCATTCGATTTCCTGAAATTCAGGTATTCTACTCGAATTTCAAAAAAAAAAAAAAAAAAAAAAAAAATAATAATAATCACTATTATTATTATTATCATTATCATTATTACAATATAAATGTGTGTGTGTGTGTGTGTGTGTGTGTGTGTGTGTGTGTATAAGGGTGGGTTGGGCCTTCCTCGTGTTTTCTCTCGCTAACGCGGGAGATGGAGGTTAAGTATAATGAAAAAATAAATTATATATATATATATATATATATATATATATATATATATATATATATATATATATATATATATATATATATATATATATATCAAATAATGCCCTCCGACGGTAGAATTCGAACGGGGTGCGCTAACGATTAGGCTTTGGACCCCATAAAAGAATTGACTATTCGATTACTAGTAATCGAATGCCCTTCGTCTCACGCCCGGAAGGAACGGGGTCTCCGTGGGTCACTTCCCGGCAGGCTCACAGTAATCAGTAGCTAACAGTATTACCCAACTTACTGTCATACGTGGGGGTATATATATAAACACGAACATAGCGCAATGACCGCGCCCTGAGCACACTACGCCCTCCAACGGCTCAATTCGAACTTGCACCACTTGTGTGTGGCGGAGGTCCGTTGGTTGGTCACGCTGTTGTTGGAAGCAGCGTCCCGCAGGTTTACGTAGTCACATCAGCATGACTGGTATGGTAAACCATGATAATGCGTGTCCAGGGCAATGTTATACTTCTCCACTGGTGTCTCTGATGACTGCAGGCAACGTGTTGAAGCCTCGGGCCGAGGATGTTTAAGGTGTTCTCTCTCTTCCAGTGCATATCGCACCTTTCTAATATCCGCGGTAAGACTTGGCACAGTCTTTCAAGCATGTCGAGCCAGTGGGACTTTTTTTCAATATCCGAGTATAAGGTTGGAGACCATGGCTTCGAAAATTTTCCTGGAACGGATGATGATACACCGCTCTTGGAATTCCAGAAAATTTCAACCGTTCCAGAAAGATTTAGCTCCTTTACCACGTTAATATGGGCGGTGAAGGTTCTCTGAACACTTTCGAATTCTACCATTACGCCGGCCTTATGGAGAGATGTCGGTATATTAATATATTTATATTCAATTATTTTTCTCCTTCATAATCCTCTCTATATTTGAATTAATGTCTGGCCTTGATGTGGACGTTTCTCCCTGATTGGAGCCTCCAAAAAGTGCATATATATATATATATATATATATATATATATATATATATATATATATATAAGAACCATCATTCATTTTTCTTCCCTCGTCTTGAGAGTCGGCAGGATCCATCCCACCATTCTTCTGGAAAAGCTAACTGTTGTTTTGTTGTTCGCTGAAAGTGAGTTCGTCAGACATTTTCTCTCCGAAGTCTTTCACATCACTCATCTGAGATACAACAGAGTCTGTCTGTGTCTGTCCTATATTCTGTACCATTCTTGATGTCCTCATTTTCCCCGTAACGGAGAATTTGAAACTTACTCCCACTGAAAAGCCCAGAGGAAGACTTTATTCATGTGTCTCTCTCTATATCCTTCCAGCGCACTGACGAGACTTTCACTTCTCGCGTCATGTGTAACGGTTGATATGAAACTGTGACTCGTGTCAAGGATAGATATAAGAATTAGCAACAAGAAGGATGTAAGTATGGTTCCTTAAGAGAGTGAGAGTTTCACCGTGGAGGTACTGGAAATGGTCTGGTTCACAACAACGTGTTGAGATGTATTAGTTCAGGAGTAGCATATATATTATATCTATTCCTCAAGTCTTTCCAGCTATGTCCATCTTACGCATTTTGTGTGTTCCATACATCGAATGGGTTAGCAAAGTCTGTGTAAATCACATCAGTATGCTGTCTGTTCCCCAGTACCTCACCAGTCTCATCATAGTGGTCAAGTATGACTGAGAGAGGCAAGAAGATCTTCCCGTCCAGAAACCAAACTGTCCCAGTGGATTATGCAAGGGATTTACATCCGCAAAATTCAGAAGTCCTACGTAAAGTGTCACATAAGGGAGACCTTCCAGGGCTGTGTCTAATACACCTTTGTGTCCTGGTGTTGCTTACCCCCCTCATCCCCCAAAAAGAATCTTGAATGACCAGTAACAAAATCACTCATTAAACAGAAACGAAATAATACTGGCAAGGTGAAATGAAGCAATCGCCCTGTCTGTTCCATGCAACGCCTCTAGTACGACCCATGAGCACGACTGTACGACCCATGAGTACGACGGTACGACCCATAAGTACGACGGTACGACCCATGAGCACGACGGTACGACCCATGAGCACGACGGTACGACCCACGAGCACGACGTTACGACCCATGAGTACGACGGTACGACCCACGAGCACGACGGTACGACCCACGAGCACGACGGTACGACCCATGAGTACGACGGTACCACCCACGAGCACGACGGTACGACCCATGAGTACGACGATACGACCCACGAGCACGACGGTACGACCCATAAGCACGACGGTACGACCCATGAGCACGACGGTACGACCCATGAGCACGACGGTACGACCCACGAGCACGACGGTACTACCCATAAGCACGACGGTACGACCCATGAGCACGACGGTACGACCTATGAGCACGACGGTGCGACCCACGAGCACGACGGTACGACCCATGAGCACGACGGTACGACCCACGAGCACGACGACGGTACCACCTATGGGTATAACAGCTGGCTGAGCCTTTGATCTGACCTGATGTCAAAGAACAGGTCAGGTGCCTGGCTACCACACCCAAAGGTCATAACGCCGCGCTCAAGGGGTCGTACTGTCGTGCTCAAGGGTCGTCTCATCATGATAAATACTGTTGCCGTTGTGCTCAAGGAACGGACAGACCATCGTGCACAATGGAGGGGGAGGGTGGTTAAGCAATTACCCCTTTTCGCACTGCCCTATCCCAACTACCATAATGGCCAATTAAACCAGGAATTAAGCAACAGTAATTAGCACATTGTTCACATTCCTGGTGATCCACACTCGACCACAAACACCCTGCTGGCTCACTTGTCAGAGGAAAACAGTCAGTTGCTAATACAATGATACGACTGCTGAAGCTAGGGAAAACAAATAAAATGCCAAAGTGATTTACACGGACTTTACAAAAGCAATCTGATAAATTGTCACCACTGGATCAGTGTACACAAAATGCGAAAGATATAACCGGGAAAACTGGCGAGAACGAATGCACAACTTTTTAAGTCATAGATCACAACGCAGTGTTGTAAACCATGCCATCTCCAAGCATTCCATGGTAAAAAAGCCCAGTTCCTCGAGAAACAGTACTCACACCTGTCCTGTTCCTCAGTCTTATGTTAGACACTGACGCAAACACGAGCCGTATTTTCATATCATCCTTTGTAGATGATAAAAATATGAAAATCACTGCATCAGAAGATGCCTAAAAAGGCTGAAAAGAGACATAAACGAAGTATTCAACAGGGTAAACGAGAAAAACATACTTTTCAATGGAGAAAAGTTTCAATTCCTTCGGTATGGGCAAAATGAAGAAATCAGAAACGATACAGAACAGCAGACAGATACAGGGCGCTATCATAAAACAGTTGAATAATGCGCAAGAACACGGAATGATAATGTCTAGCGCCAAACTTCCGAGTATACAACAAAACAGGTTCCCTCATGCAAAAGGATGGTAGATTGGATCCTGCTAACCTTCAAGGCAAGAGAAGGAACACCATTCAAAGCGCTAATTGATTCATGAACTGAATATTGTTTCGTTCTAACTTTGCCCGACAAGGCGGACGATAATTGCTGAATCAGAGTGTCCAGAGATGTTTCACAGACCATATTAATGTGGTGAAGGAAGCAAATGACTGGAAACGGCTGAAATCTCCGAGGCTCTGCTCTCTGGAGAACAGACGGGAGAGGTAAATCACCATTTTCACCAGGAAACTCCTAGAAAGTATGAATCAGAACTTACGTTCGGAAATGACAATCTACTGGCACAACAGGCATGGAAGACTTTGTAAAATACCACTTCTGACATCCCAAGGTGCGACATACACAAAGACAGAGCACACATTAAGCCTCGGGAGCCAAAGAGTCTTCAACACTTTGCCATCTACCATCAGAAACAGCCTGGGATGCGCGGGTAGAGAAGTTCAAGCGTGCACTGGACAAGTTCATACAAAACGTACCACACCAGACCAGCCCAAGTTGCGGGGTCTATGTAGGCCTGAGGGGTGCGGCTTCCAAAACAATTGGGTCGACCAAACGACCCAGTCCAACAGCCTAGGCTCAGCCCTGACTGTGAGTGTTAAGACCCCCGAAGACTTAACCAGGTATTCAACAGGGGGGGTGTCTACCGATGCACAATGACCAAACAAATTTCATAACACACTCGACCCTTCTCATGACAAGATCTTTCATAACTGAACGGCAAAATATTTCTTTTTTTTTCGAATCATCCGATCGTCTCCACTTTTACTGCCTCAAATCACCTGTTACTTTCACCGTTTCATTTTCAAAATGTCAACGAACCAGCCACCCGTTTCATCCATGTCCGGCTCCGTCCAATCATCACAGAGCGTCTGGAAACCTCGTAATACCTGGGAATGACGAGGCACGTTCGAAACTCGTATGCTTCAAGACACAGAGCCAGGACGGCACCTACAGGTAACATAATCTGCATCAGGGTCATACAGCTCCCTGAACACACGATGCTCCACGTTTGTTAGCGGCGCCACACACACACACACACACACACACAATATGAGCCACCACGGGCTAGTGAAGGTGGACTTTACGGTAGGATCTTCCTTTTCGTTCTATCCCGTTGCACGCCATGTTGGCTTACTTCCCAAACTCATGCTTTTATTTTCTTCCATCCTCTTTCCTGCCGGTTGTTGCTGTAGGAGAGGGGAGGGGAGGGGGGTATGACAGCCTTTTTTTATTGTTTTATCTTTACCCCATCCATTTTCTTTATCTTTTATGCTAGCTGAGACGGCACTGGCAACTGAGGCCCTAATCAAGGCCATCCCATTAACGATATATATACACAACCTTATCCTCTGTCTAAGAAACTCAATGAACATCACACAATCGGCTTCCCAAAAGCCGGAGGTACTACAGGTCTCATGCAAGCAATCAATTATCTTTTTCCTTCTTGCGAGCAAGTATACCATATCTACGAAGACGATCATTCATCCCAGCACTAAACACTGCTCGCATGTCGAGGGTTCGACTCCTCTACCACCTGACTCTTGGTCAAAATGAAATCAATAGCCTTTCCTTGTATCAACTCTCACGCAATCTTCTACCTTCAACCAACCATCCCTTTCCTCACACTGTGATACTTTTCCTTTTTACGCTGGAAGCTCCAATCACTTGACAGAAGTCCACATCAAGGCCAGGATCAGATTGAGAGAGGTTAGTGAAATGGAAAAAGAAGACAAGAGAAAGTATCTACGAATTTTGGAGGAAGTGAAAAACCTCTTTTAAGATGTGCCAGGTCATAGGTAGTGGGAAAGACATGAGAGGGTAAAGTCCCAGAGCTTCATGGTGTGGGGAAACAAACAGTTATCAAAGCGGCCCACCTTCGACTTGCTAACTGTCACGCAGTAATGATGGGACGCAGCAGCTTGCCGAGCATCGCGTGGTCTAGCTAGTGGTGGGGGTACACAAGCAGCCAGCTCTCGGGAGCAAAAAAAAAAACAAAGAAACGCGGCTTCCTTCTTTCTGTTCTCCAGTCATTATTTCAACCACTGCTCTTGTGAGTTGCGTCTTAGCCCCATGACCTTGACCCGTGACACGTGTCTATCTGCTGCTTCCTACAGCTTCAGTGTGGAGACCAGCCTCACGAGGACAAACCATTATGACACCTCTATTCTCCATTGTACAACGAAGAACAGAAATTCTTTAGCGTCTTTTCTTTTCTCTTCCTCTAATCTCACCTTTCATCCGAGATGACTACGATTGGTCATGTTTTGGCTTGTATCATAAGTCATGAAAAAAAAAAAAAAAAAAAAAAATAAAAAAAAATATATATATATATATATATATATATATATATATATATATATATATATATATATATATATATATATATATATAATATATCCTACTCCGAATATCAACCCAATTAGCCAACACCGTCATGACTGCGACAAATTTAGGAAACTATTTACAGAAAGTATATACAACTTGTGTTCTGGCGCTCCTCACACTACACATTCAAATAACCAAATGTATGACAGTAGGACACAATGCAAGCGTGAGTAATCAACATTAATATAAATCGTAAGTAGAATTACTTTGCCCTTTCTCCCACATCAAACATGTTGAGGACAACAAGAAACTTTCTCAATACTGCTTGAGCAAGGGTTCTACGGCACTCATCTGGACGAGGTCCGGAGATTCAGCCACTTACCAAAAGTGGCTCATCTTGTCCTGAGTAAAGTCATTACAGGCAGCGTCCCCCAGAATCTTACCCACCGTACGTGTTGAGACAACTTGGTGGAACAGAATCCTCAGATCCGCGTAGAAACTTTGGGATGCTCACGGGGGTGAAGAAATCCTTAGGGGTCATACAGCAGGTAATGTCAAGGTAAACCGAGGGAAAACGTGACCTAAATGACTGATTGAGAAACAAGAATTGGACGATAAATATAGGCCAGCCTCGCCTTGCTCAACGCCCCCTGCCTAAGACGCTCGCCAACACAACACTGACCAAAAGATCAAGCTTCGACAACAGGCCTCGTCAAGGATAACACATATTGACAAACTCTTCAATATTATTCACTTCACAAGTTTCCTGTATATTTTCTCTGAGGCTTCAAGACGTTAATTACTGGTTCAATGCACTGAAGAAAAAAAAAAATATTATATGCGATCTTATCGAACACTCTGGTGATAAGCCCAGACGAATAACCTCGTTTCACAAGCAAATGACCGCGAACGACTTAAAAAGCACCACCGAGGGGGTGGGTGTACTCCCTGTTGCGCAAACAGGAGTTGGATATCATATCTGACACACCGGACATTCCTAGAAGATAAGAGTCTCCGGTACCTCACTGGGAGACGGAGGATAAGTCCAAGTAAAATATAGCCCCAGCAGACCATCAAGGGCGCGATGGACGACGCTTGCAGAAACGAACCACCACTCACGGGTTAACTGCCTCCGAAGGACGATCTTCACTACTTAACACAGGACCAGAAAGTAACGTGCTTGTAACACAAGCTAAATACAAATATAGGAGCATTACCTACCAATTATTTCAACCCAAAGAGTTGCGGATTCAGTGTCACACTAGTCTCCTAAGATGTGATAAAGTGTGATGCTTTAGCCAAACTTGCGCTAAATGAAATGGCTGTTGAACACAACACTGGGTTGTCTGTCATAGTCTCAAAACTAATGAAGACGAAACTAACATACGGAGTGGCAGCACATACACACGAGTGTAATGAAACGTGTAAAGTAAAACATGTAGGAGGAAGTAACAAGATTACAAAACTAAAAGATGCTGTCACATTTAGGGTTACGCTCGGCTTCCATGACGAGTTTGGAGTACACACAATATAGCAACTTATCGCTACAAAATCTAATCGTAAGCCTGTGCAGTCCGCAGCTTCCGCTAGCCTGAAACAGCAGAACAGCAACACTACAGCTTGGTCCCAGACCCAGCTGTGGGGGTAGAAGACCTGCCAAACCATCGTAATGTATACGTAAGGTAAGGTAGGAGCAACACCACAGCTTGGTCCCAGACCCAGCTGTGGGGGTAGAAGACCTGCCAAACCATCGTAAGGTATACGTAAGGTAAGGTAGGAGCAACACCACAGCTTGGTCCCAGACCCAGCTGTGGGGGTAGAAGACCTACCAAACCATCGTAATGTATAGGTAAGGTAAGGTAGGAGCAACACCACAGCTTGGTCCCAGACCCAGCTGTGGGGGTAGAAGACCTGCCAATGCATCGTAAAGTAAGGTGAAAAATTAGGCACAATGTTCTTTGAAAGACAGGTATGACGCGGGGAAAGTTCGTGAAATAACGCAGAGAAATATGCGAACAAAAGAAGAATGAAAAAAATATATATATAACATAATGTAGTGTACACTGGAGAATTCGAGACATCTATCTCATACAACTTTTACTCATATGAGCCGGGTTTACCAACAACAACAAAATTAACGGTCAAATATCAAGTATAAACAATGCTGGTATTGAGACTGTCACATAACATACACGCTGACTTCAAAATTCTCATCAACACTCACATACTTGCATGACTCTCACGGCAGTTTTGTTTGTCCACTGCCTGACCTGAGGGTAATCATGTGTTGACCAACGTACGGTTACGATACGACATCCACAAATGCAAATCATATCGAAAAGTTCAAAGATACAATGAGAAAAAGTGGAACTATATATACATTTATATATATATATATATATATATATATATATATATATATATATATATATATATATATATATATATATATTATCCCTTGGGATAGGAGAGAAAGAATACTTCCCACGTATTCCCTGCGTGTCGTAGAAGGCGACTAATTTTCCAAAAGAGGGAACAGAGAAGGGGGCCAGGTGAGGACATTCCCTCAAAGGCCCAGTCCTCTGTTCTTAACGCTACCTCGCTGCCGCGGGAAATAGCGAATAGTATGAAAGAAAGAAATATACACACATATACCGGGCCCAAGACAACGCATGACAGCAACAAATGATAATTTCTATAAGATTCAAGTTTCTTACATATATTTTCCGATATTTGCACATGACAGCTAGAGAATGGATGTGAGTGACCTCCCTAACGCTAGAAACTGCGAAATGATAATAAAAAATGTTATTTGATTAATTACTTTATCATCCTCAGGGACTTTGGTTCCGGTATTCCCACACACGCACACATACACACACACACACACACACACACATATATATATATATATATATATATATATATATATATATATATATATATATATATATAGATGTTTGAGGACAATGTGTGGTGTGAGGTGGTTTGATCGAGTAAGTAACGTAAGGGTAAGAGAGATGTGTGGAAATAAAAAGAGCGTGGTTGAGAGAGCAGAAGAGGGTGTTTTGAAATGGTTTGGGCACATGGAGAGAATGAGTGAGGAAAGATTGACCAAGAGGATATATGTGTCGGAGGTGGAGGGAACGAGGAGAAGAGGGAGACCAAATTGGAGGTGGAAAGATGGAGTGAAAAGGATTTTGTGTGATCGGGGCCTGAACATGCAGGAGGGTGAAAGGAGGGCAAGGAATAGAGTGAATTGGAGCGATGTGGTATACAGGGGTTGACGTGCTGTCAGTGGATTGAATCAAGGCATGTGAAGCGTCCGGGGTAAACCAAGGAAAGCTGTGTAGGTATGTATATTTGCGTGTGTGGACGTGTGTATGTACATGTGTATGGGGGGGGTTGGGCCATTTCTTTCGTCTGTTTCCTTGCGCTACCTCGCAAACGCGGGAGACAGCGACAAAGTATAAAAAAAAAAAAAAAAAAAAAATATATATATATATATATATATATATATATATATATATATATATATATATATATATATATATATATATATAATCCCTGGAGAGAGGGAAGAAAGAATACCTCGAGGAGTCTTTGGATGTTTTCATCTCCACAGCCCGGGTTGGGCCCAGGCTGGTAGATTGGGTCGTTGGTCGACCAGTCTGTTGGAAGCTGCAGCCTGGCTGGGCTGGTCTGGTACACTTGTCCAACGCACTCTTGACCCCTGTCAATCGTGGATCCAGTGCTGTTTCTGATGGCAGATGGCATGGTGTAGATTCGTTTAAGGGGTTCTCTCTCTTTTCGGACATACGGCACCCTTGGATTTCAAAGGCAGTATTCTACAAAGTTTTCCACGCCTGTCGTGCCAAGAAGGACATTATTTCTGAACGAAAAAAGAAAAAACTTCTCGGATTTTCCAGGTGCAGATGGTGATATAAGTCTCCCATCTGCGTTGCAGGTGGCAAAGCCCCAGTTAAGTCATGGGTGTCCCACAAGGCGACTAAGAGGGCGGGAGCAGGAGGGCAGGTAACCTTTCCCTCCTGTATCACTCTCCAAATGAATATACATACAAAGGAAGGAACCAAATGAGGATCTTTTAATCTTCTATGGCTCAGTCATCTGTACTGGACGCTACCCCGCTCAAGTGGGAAATCCAAACGAATGTGTGTGTGTGTGTGTGTGTGTGTGTGTGTGTGTGCGAGAGAGAGAGAGAGAGAGAGAGAGAGAGAGAGAGAGAGAGAGAGAGAGAGAGAGAGAGAGAGAGAGAATCACCACCCTGTATATCAGAGTGAATGTGAAGAATGTGTGTGTTCTTAGACTACCAAATGGCATACGACACTGTTCCTCACCTGAGACTGGTATAAAAATGTATACATACCGAACGTTTACAAGCGGGCATAGAAGGCGGGTCCTCCAGTGAGCTGAAAACCAGCCAAACGGAAGGGAGGAAGGGAAAATAATATGAACGTCACGATAAACTTTCAAACAGGTTACCACGAGTAACCAAAGGTATTCCATATGACCGTTTTGGGGTTCCATATGACCGTTTTGGGGACATTACTGATTCTATACTACATATCCCAACGGTAGCAGAATCAATAATACCTTATCGTCTCTAATGACGCTAAAACCATGTGAGCAAATAGGGATATCCGTGATTTTAAGTGCCAGAGTCTCATGCCTTTTTTCCCTGATCTGGAGTGAGAAGGCAGACAATTCTAGATTACGTTCGCGTGATACTGCGCCGTTTTTTGTCTTGGACACCGGCTCCCCGTGGACCGACATGTTTCCTTGTACCCACGTCTGCCGCTTGGAGCAGCAGTGCGCTGGAGCATCACACAAATCCTATCAGATAAAGGCTTCGCGTTTTTTTCTATTCTGTTTTTAATGGCTACAGGGATAGGTCTCAATTTTCATCGAAGACGTCGACGTAAGGAGCCGATGTATACAGAAAACATGAACATGAGTGTGAAGTAAACGTGACAAAAAGAAAGGTTTAGCACTGCAGAGAGAGAGACAGGGTAGTTGAATTGTGAGTTTCATAGGAGACACCTGGAGGAAGTGAAGTGCCTTACATACCTGGGAGTGGAAACGACAGCGAATGGAACCACTGAAGCCCAGGTAGCCCTCTGGGTGGAGTGTGGGAGCGAAGGTTCTGGAAACACAAAAGAATGTTTAGAGAGAGAGGTCACTATTGACGGGGGGGGGGGAGAGAATTTATGTTTGAAAGTACAATAGTCCAGACGGTGTTGTATGGATGGGAAGCATAGGCTACATATGAGATTGTACGGAAGGTGAATAAGTAGGAAACGAAATATTTGAGGACAATACGTGGTGTGAGGAGGAGCGATCAAGTAATGCGAGGGTAGGAGAGAGGTGTGGAAATAAGATGTATGGCTGATAGAACTGAAGAGGGTGTGCTGAAATAGTTTGGACATATGGAAAGAACGAGTGAGGAGATATATGTGTCAGACGTGGATGGGGCCAAGTATACAAGTGAAGGGGGACCAAATTAGAGATGGGTGGATGGAGTGAAAAAAAATATCTGAGCGCTAAAGGGTTGGAAAATGCAGGAGGGTGAAAGGTATGCACAGGATAGAGGGAACTGGAGCGATGTGATATAAAAGGAATGACGAGCTGTCAATGGATTCAACCAGGGATATGAAGCATCGCATTACACGTGACAGATAGAGCATGGATGCAAGCGAACGAGGCCTTTCATCATCTGGTTCTGGCGCTACCTCGTTGACGCTGGAAATGGCGAACAAGCACAGGAAAGAATATTTTTTCTTATACATATTCGCTAATTCTCGCGTTAGCGAGGTACCCTAAGAAACAGAGGGCTAAGCCTTTGAGGGGAAAATCCTCACTTGGCCTTCTTTGTTTCGTCTTTTGTAAAAGGAAAACAGGAGGGGAGGGTTTCCAGCCCCCTTTCCGCCACCCTTTTCAGTCGCCTTCTATGACACGCAAGGAATAGGTGGGAAGTATTCTTTCTCCCCTACAATATATATATATATATATATATATATATATATATATATACGTATAACATACAAAGCTCCAACAGCCAGGATCGAACCTGGGACCCCTTGTGCAAGAGGCAGGCATGCTAACCGCTAGGCTAAGGGACTGTATAATAGAAAACAACTATTCGAAATACTAAGTACTCGAATACCCTTCGTCTCACAATGGTGAGCAACGGGGTCTATCGGTTGTTTCCGAACAGAAAACATAGCCAGCTGTTGGAGCTTTGTATGTTCTATGAAGGTGCGCGTTCATATACACTTTAGTCGTATATATACGTATATATTGTGGATCATACATATTAGCCATTTCCAACGTTAGCGAGGTAGCGTTTAGAACAGATGACTGATCCTTAGAGGGAATATCCTCACTTGGCTCCTTTCTCTGTTCCTTCTTTTGGAAAATTGAAAAACGGGAGGGGAGGATTTCCAGCCTCGGGACACAGGAAAACGGGAAACAGCGATTAAGTACAATAAAGGAAAAAAAGAAAAAAATTATATATATATATATATATATATATATATATATATATATATATATATATATATATATATATATATATATATATAAGCAGATATGTATAATGGCACAATCAGCGTCCTCAAAATCATGTTTGACCAGACGATATATTACAAATGTCAGGTGACACTGCTGTGTCACATAAACCAATAGAAAAGTGCCAAAGTCTATCAGAAAATAGAGAATTAAACGGACAAACCATCCCGTGACCCTAATGAAGCGTACGCTGTGGCAATAGTCAAATCTTAGCCCAGAGAGATCCACATTTGGTGTCCAAGGCCAGCAAGCTAAGGTCAGGCCATGCTGCTGCGAGGCTACCCCCAACCTCGACCCCCACCTAACCAGGCAACAAGAAAACCCGCCCTGGCGACCCACTTTACGCTTAACATTTGCCGAACTGACGATAAAAGCACCCGGGCTCAGCTCTGAGTCTCTGTCACCAACCCAGTCCTATTTTGTTAACCTCCTACAGCTCACCACACACTTCAAGAACACCCCCCCAACAAACCTGTACCAAATTCTTCACCTCCTACAACCAGTCCCGTCACAGTCAACAGTCGTGCGAGACATATACACACAGCTTTAGCCACCTGGGCCAAGCCCTTAGCTTTTCTTTGTTGTTGTTGTTGAAGGCTCGTCACGGACAAAAGTCCACGTCAAGGCCAGGCCTTAATTGAAATATATAGAGAGGATTATGAAAGGGAAAGTGCGAATTTCGGAGGAAGTGAAAAACCTGTCTTTTGAAATATGCCAGGTCATAATCATTGGGAAACACATGAAGTGTTATCCTTCCTGGCTTAATAACCACTATAACAGTCCATTACCACAACGTCAAAAAATTCGTATCCTTCATCCTCAAACATGAGCCAGGAGATGAGCCAATGGCAGCAACCAAGTACAGAACTTTAGTCGAGAGAATTTAACACACAAATCCATAAGTATAGCGTGTCAGTTAAGCAGCTGCAATGTGCTTCTTGCTGTTATCATACGATACAGACGTTGTTGCAAACTATCATATCATCATGTGTGAAAGGCGTGATCTAACCTGGGCGAAAAACGCACAAATATCTAACACGCCCCAGAATAAGAGTGATAGAGACAGGATTTCAGGAAAATTCATTGATCGCGCAAACAGAGGAGACTTGAACGCTTAAGTATCCCCTCTAGCCAAAGCCAGAGAAGAAAACGAGAACAAGAGTGAAAGAACAGACAAAGGTGACAGTGAATTGCGCCAATGAAAAGTGTTGTGTGATGAGAAAAAATATCATGAAAGCAACCAAGTCCAGGAAGAAATATTATATAATGGCTGAACATACTGGAAGCATAAAAAACAAGAAAAACTTAAAAGAAAAAAGAATATGAAAACGTGGGAGGATATTCAGGCAAAAAACAATAATAATAAGGTCGAGACAAAAGATGGCAGGATAAGCCACTCCAAGGCCAGCTTATGTATGCAGGTCTGGGTGATCTGGTTCAACTTAAGGAGGTCAGTTAATATTTCGACACCCACGGATGTGATGGAATTTTCTATAAGTTGAAGTTTTTGGGACAAGCTGTGGTTCCAAATTACCCAGGGAAGCGCGGGGTGTGTGGAGTAGACAAAGAGAAGGAACGAATTGTCATGAGTCATGAAACAAAACGAAGTGGACCCTGAATTTTTTTCAGCCTCAAACATAACAACACAAGGGGAAAAATAACATAAAAAAGAAATACTTATCTGCCTAACATATCAATAGAGAAACTGAACACCCGCATCATAAGGTTTACACAGGTGCAACTTCGCCTCCGCGAGAAGCGAAACATGTGTGCCAGTCAACATACTAATAAAAAGAGCTCCTCCGATACCTCTCCTGCCTTTTCCACACGTACTTCCTATTTTCTCATAGTGCCCGGCTGATCACATGCCCCAAAAGGCCGTCTCGGGTGAAAGAAAAAGACCCGAAAAAAAAAACAGGAAATATAGAGATGAATTAGAGTTTGGAGACCTACCTGTTTCTTGAAGACGGAAAGATGATAGGAAGGGAGACGGAAATATGAGGAAATTTCCTGAATTTATGTGGTCGATAGAAGGAGGAGGCATCGTAACGGTTAGGTCAGGTCATGGAGTATACCATCATATCGTACTCAGAGACGTGGATGTGCGGGCGGAAAAGTGAACACAGAGACGTGGATCAGTGGGAGAAGTGAACACAAAAGATGCGGATCAGCGGGAGAAGCGAACACAGAGAAGTGAATCAGCGGGAGAAGTGAACACAATCCCTTTCTCTGTAGGTGTGTTCCACCGCCTGAACAGTGGTGTAAACATTCCTGCCCCGAAGATAAAGGCCACGTGAGCCGGGTGAAAGAGACTGTTGCCTGGTTTGAACACGCCTGCTCACTGGACCGGATGAACAAGGAACAACGGCGAACGAACCATGGACTACAAGAAACAGCGCTAGTGATATGAAGGTTCGCATCCCTCAGCACCCGCAGTATTGACCCCTGTTCAGCACTGTAGTCACCCCAGTCTGAAAAAGAAAGTAATGAATTACTCGAATGAGCTTTTCTAAACTGCGAACGACGGCTGTGAGATGACGAAATGAGAGGTGTCCAGAAAGGAGTTACGTGTGTGATTAGATCCCACGGGGAGGTGACATTGTCTAACATTATGGTAGAGGGTTAAACAAAGATAACTTGTGTGCCAGAGGCCTGTCAGTGATGACCGGGTAAACAACTTGGGTCTAATCAGATGTCTTCAGAACCAAGAGAACTGGAAAGGGAGTTAAGTTCCATTATCCCAATCAACACAATGAAATCAATTCAGCTCCCCGCACTGACCACTTCAGACAACTCAGTAGGGAGACTGAATAGCCTTGTAAAATAAGGTGCAATCGTTGAAAAATGTGAGGGAAAAAAGAGACAAAGAAAAATCATTACAATTGGCAGTTTCAAGCCTGGCATCTTCAAAAGTTAAAAGGCTCGAAGGAAGACCGCACGGCCGTTACAAAATGGGTACTATAGGCTATGCTCGCGGCAGGAGCACTGATGCACATTCTGGTTAAAGATGAAAAAAAAAAAGGCCAGTTGTATCATTCTACATCACGGTAGATTATGAGAGGCATTTCAGATGTGAGATTTTGGCTTCCATGGCCGGTATGCGAAAATAGACAGAAAAGGTGTAGGTGGAGGAAGAATGGTCATTCTCGCCCAGCACCCCATGGCCTGAGCCCGCGCATTGTGGCGTGCGGGTCCTCAGTGAGAGACCAGGGGAAGACCAGCAGTAGTTTGAGGCTAAGGGCAGGCCAGCAGCAGCAGCAGTGTGAGGCCAGGAACAGGCCAGCAACAGCAACGTTTGGCGTGGTCCGACAGGGTCTGCCTGAGACGTTCGCCACTTTAATGTTGTCATCTCCAGCCCTCCTTCCCTGCCTCTGTCTCCACACTCAAGAACCAACGGCACAGGTTCCCTTCATGCTGTAGCCATGTTGCTTCTTAATGTCCCCTCAAGCCCCTGGCGACCGGCAGGGCAAATGGCGACGACCTCTGCCAGCGTAGCAGCGAGTCAGAGCCACTTGTCTCCTCCAAGTGGAGGGAGGTGTTCCATTGCACAAGAGCCAGGATCCTTGTGGGCTCTCGAGGGGATGGATGTACACCTCACCAGTCATCGTGATAACACGCTAACACTCTACCTCCTGCAGTAACTTTTCAGCACAAACGTATACCCAAGGTGTCACCTACAACAAACCAATAGAGCTTCTCTCGTATTCATTCTAGCCATCTTGAAAAAAAAAATACATTGATGAAAATATCCTAACGGCACAATTCGACAAGGACAGGGGGAGGTAATAAATACCCAATAAAAGATGTCCCTTCCGGCAAAACTGAAAATCCACTTGTTCAAAGGATAACAAAACCCATAAATAGAAAAAAAAATTACGTACGCCAGTTTCCCTGAAACTTATATTTTCATTACTCTTATCCTGTGGTGTCTACGTACCTTGTCTGACACACATCTCCACCAGAGGAAGATCCCCGCAGCTCTACTGTCCTCCCAGAAGAGCATCCCACCACACCACACCTCTAACAATATATATATATATATATATATATATATATATATATATATATATATATATATATATATATATATATATATATACGCTCCCTGCCCCAGTCGTCCCTTCTATTCTTATGAGGATCCTGAAGCACTCCGGAAGAATACAGTGTTATGCAGTGTGTGTGTGTGTGTGTGTGTGTGTGTGTGTGTGTGTGTGTGTGTGTGTGTGTGTGTGGCTGTATACCTTATTCTAATCATTATATATATTTCGGTCAATCTAGTACGTGGTAGTTCCGCACCTGCCATGGATACAATCAACAGCCACCCGCATCCCACCGCCCAACCTCACCTGGTATGGTCGTCTGTCCCTGTGGACCATACCTGTGTGGGCGGCCGCCAGGTGAGTCCTGGGAGGGGAGGGAAGGCAGGGGCTGAGTCACACCGCCACCTCCACTATTCTTTTTTTTCTTACCACACTCAAGGCTCTCCCTTCTTTACCAACCCCCCACAAACGCTCTCCCTCCTCTCTTGAACTCCACCCATTGCAGCTTTTTTGTTTTAGTTTTGTTTTTTTCCCTCATCGTCTCTGCCATGAACATGTCCTTCAGCCTCATATGAGGTCTTGCACCGCTCCTCCCGCCTTCCCCACAAGTGGTGCGGGATCTGTCCTAGACAACCGTAAACGAGATGGAATATAGTAAGTGGCCTACGGCTGGCGCCAACAGTCGCGCTGGTCAGGTTTATGCATGGACCCGTCCTCCAGATATTGTCATTTGTGGACGTTGAGGTTGAACAAACGTGACTGTTGCCACCACAAAGCACTTGATCATCAAAGCCTTATCAAGAAAAGTTGCCGGCAATACCCGGCACTGTATGCCAATGTCTTGAATGGTTCACGAAATTGTATTCAACTGCTGCTTCTTAACACCCCCGCTCCCATGGAAAGGTCTGTGGGGCCTGGATGTAGGTAGATAGGGAGCTGTGGCTTCGGTGCATTACACATGAGAGATAGAGAATGGATGTGTGCGGCTACGGTCTTTCTTTGTCTATTCCAGGAGCTACCTCACTAATACGGGAAACTTCGATCAAGTAAGCAAGATGAGAAGAGTGGAAAGATAGGTAGTATGATTGAGGAAAGAAATATGGATGTTCTGGCTCCGAACGAAACGAAGCTCAAGGGTAAAAGGAAAAATGGCTTGGAAATGTCGTAAGAGTAGAGTCAGGGGTTGATGAGAGAACAAGAGCCAACGAAAGGGTAGAATTACTCCTATAAGCAGGAGCTGTTGGAATGTTTGCAAGAATGTAGAGAAGTGAATTCTTGACTAACAGAGGTAAAAATGAAAGTGGATGGAGAAACAGGGGTGATTATAAGTGCATATTTACCTGACCATGAGAAGAAAGATCATGAGGCAAGTGTTTTGGGAGCAGCTGAGTGCGTGTGTCAGCAGTTTTGATGCAAGAAACCAGGTATTAGTGATGGAGGATTTGAGTGCGGAGATGACTAACGTGGCAGCTGAGATTATCATCAATGGAGATGGTGAACAGCTTGCGGAGTTGTGCTTACAAAGGACTGGTTGTTGGGAACGCCTGATTTAAAAGAAGGTACATGAAGAAGTATACGTATGTGAATAGGAGAGAGATGGTCGACCAGCGAACATTATTGGATTACACTTTGATTGATAGGCGTGTAAAAGAGAGACCTTCAGAAGTAAATGTGCTGAGAGGGGACAGCTGGTGGGATGTATGATCACTATCTTGTGGAGAAGGTGAAGACATGTATAAGTTTCCGGGAAAGAGGATTCAATGGTGGTGAGAGTAAGTGAGCTTGGAAAAAGGAACTTTTATGAGAAATACCATACGAAACTGAGTGTAAAATGGCAAAAGGTGAGAGTAAATGAACTAAAGGAGTGGGTTAGGAATGGGAGGTATTTAAGGAAGCAATACTGGCATGCGTAAAGTGAGATGCAGACAGATTACAAAGGGTAGTGAGTGGTGGGATGAAGAAGTAAAGTTGCAATTGAAAGAGAAAAGAAAATCGTTTGGGCGGTATTTACAGGGAAGTAATGCAAATGCTTGAGAGATGTATAAGAGAAAGCGGCAGCGGTTGAAAAAGAGGTCAAATGAGAGTTAGAGTGAGTAAGAATCAGCAGACTTTAGGAAGTAAGATGCTTTGGAAGATTGTTAACAATGTGCGAAAACAAAAGAACAAATGAGAACATCGTGATGGGAGCAAAAGGGGATGAGGTAACAGGCAGTGATGAAGTGAGGAGATGGCATGAATATTTTGAAGGACTGTTGAATAAGTTTGATTACTGGGTAGGTAATGAAGAGTAATGCTGACAGAGCAAAAGAGGGTGTGCTGAAATGGTTTGGACATAAGGAGAGAATGGGTAAGGGAAGTTTGACAAAAAGGGTATATATGTCAGAAGGGGAAAGGGGACACCATATTGAAGATGGAAGAATGGAGTGTGCAATATATTTTTAACGATCGGGTCCTGAACATGCATGATAGTGAAAGCTGTGCACGGAATAGAGTGAACTGGAACGATGTGGCATACAGGGGTCGGCGTGCTGTTTATGGACTGAACCAGGATATGTGAAGTGTCCAGGGTAAACAATGGAAAGGTCTGTGAGCCTGGTTGTGGATCGGGAGCCGTGATTTTGGTGCATTACACATGACAGCTTGAGAATGGATGAGGCCATTCTTCGTCTGTTCTGACACTGCCTTGCTAACGCAGGAAACGGCGATCAATTGTGTGTGTGTGTCAAGAGAGAGAGAGAGAGAGAGAGAGAGAGAGAGAGAGAGAGAGAGAGAGAGAGAGAGAGAGAGAGAGAGAGGAGAGAGAGGGAGGTTGCATCGCTGTGAACTCGACAAAGAACTCACTCCAAATGAGCCACATTTGCCCAGTTACTTGAAGTACACAGCCTTGCGCGGCAGCAGCTTCTGGAATGAAACCCGGGGTAACAGGATTCTTTCTTAGAACGACCCTGGGGTGATGATCAATAAATATCAAAACTAAATCAAATCCTATGTAAGATATTGCCCAAGATATCAAACAGCCTGGAAAGTATAGAGCAGTTCGTGACACCAGCGTCTACACTAAAATTGTGCTCAAAATCAAAAGCACTTAAAGGGTGAAACTTTTCCACTAAAAGTAACTTTACGAATAAAAACTTGACTGACAAGTCTCCATGATAAACGAGATAAACTGGAGCGTACACTTCCTAAGATCTATTTTCACTGATGTAGATGGAAACAATTTCGAATCAACTGAGAAATAGCACAGAACTTCAGCACACTTGGCTCCAGGACAGAGATCTAAGCAGGCAACAGGAACAAAGCCCAAGGATAAGTGACCCTCGTATGAAGGCCACAACCAAGCCGGGGGAGGATCCATGATCCTCAGATGGTTGGTGAAATCTAAACAGAGGACCCACTCCTCCAACTAGGGTGTTGCAGCCAAGCCCAAGGAACTCAAGCCAAAAAACACAGCTCAGTGACCACTGGTGAGCCTCCAAAACCATACTGAAGACTGACGACTAATGCCAGCAGACAGGCGTGCCCTCCAGTTCCTATGTAATATATGTAAGACACCCGTGAGCACCAAGGCACTGTGTGTACTAATAACACCACCGATATTTGGCATTAGCAAAGGGAATATTCTAATATCATTACAAGACAAACCGGAACATGAATATAATAGAACCAATTCTGAGAGCTGCTGCTGCAGGTTATAATTATAATGGCACGCAACAGCGGGGAATGGAAGTCGAATCGCAAAATATCAGAAGTCGAGCACGTGGAAGGCGCTGCGACATTCAAACCCGAGCAGTACGGATCTAAATTCCAACAGATTCATCATGACTATACTTAACTGTACTGGCCTAATAACTTCCAGCCGTAACATGGAACAAAAAATCCACTATCAACTTCAAAAATGTTTTGTCAGACCTCAGAATACTGGCGAAGAGTGGACGACATTCGTGTTTTAGATACTGTAGTGGTACCAATACCTGGCGCCATTTTGGTTTGCCCAATACGTTTATGATAGGTCCATTCATTTAGCATTCCAACTTTACCCACACAAAAGACTTGAACTTACCTAACCAGCCCAGGTCTGTCTTAGACCAAAACTTTGAATGCAAGAAAAATGTCATGATAATGTTAGTCTATGAGCATCCTCTGACATCAAGAAACATATTCCCCCAACCAAACGACATGTAGGCTCATGCGGCATTTAACCTTTAACACTTTACCGCGCACGGGCACCCACACCTCGCCTTACTCAATCTATCGAAATCCACGCCACCACATGAATTTGATTCTCGGCCCCCATGCAGTGACAGTCTTTGTATTGTAAAATGTCCTACAGGTTTGAATACGAAATGGTTTGAACAGCAAACATCCAGCACCCTCAGATGGTTGAGGATACATAAATTAGTCCCATGACCAACCTCCTTTCAGATCCCATCATTTAACATGTCCCCGCAGTGAAAGATCTCGTAAAAAAAAAAAAAAAAAACAGCACGAGCAAGTTGACCATTTATAAGCAACTATGAATAATCTATCGTTCATGTGACTTTTTCCATCCTCTCCAGACTCCAAGTCGTCCATCCACTCTCCCTTCACTCTCACTAACCTCCGCTCTTCACATTCAGGCCCAGTCTCCTCAGCCAGACGAACAACACACCAGCCGGCAGGCGTGAGGGTTGAAGTGTTTCTTGAACATTGTCTCTGTCGTCTTTGAGGCTTCGCTGTCATCACCATTTCTCATTCTCATGTAGCCCTTATCTCTTTCATTCTTCGCTCGCCACTTATATTACTCTAGCTTCTCTAACAGTCTCACAATTCTCTCGACTGGCCAGTCATGTTTTCCTCCTGATCTTACATCACTACTAATTCACTGCTTATCATCACTAGAAAAGAAATTTATAAGATGACCAAGATAATTTGCCAAAGTCTAAGGATGCCTGACTGAAATACATCTTTTACAAAAAAAAGATAACGAAAAAAAATATTCTTCAACGCGTTCGGAATTTTCCAACGAACATTCAAAAGGCAATGATGTAAACGCAATATTTTGGCAAACATTTAATAAGAATGTAAGCGTTGCTGTACGAGATTGCAGAGTACATGAGTCATGCAACAGTTTAAGATGATCTTGGGGCTAGCTGGTTCAGAGCTCAAACACCAGCCAGTCACATTAAAACTTTGGCTCAAAATATTGAGAAAAAAAAAAAGGCGCCAACATAATATGATTAATTGCGAAGACATCTATTTCGCCGGCTATAGTTCGTCAGGGCAGAACAGCCTTATTTCGTGTAGTTTTATGTGGATCTGACGACTTAGAATCTAGGTTTCAAGCATGTAGATTTCTGCTGAGACCATCCTTCAATCGACTTGTCTTTCCCACCATAACTCATTCTTTGTAATGTTTCACCACTGCTAAGGACGTTTCAGCCTCTACCTAGTCAATTCTGACGCCTTAGCGCGTGTAATGTGTTGTTAAGCTCGGGGGTCTGAGTCTGTAAATGTTAACCTTGGTTCATAACCACTGGGGAGGAATCGTTGTACTTGACTGTCAGGATCTATTTCTGACTTCATCAATGCCACAGGATGAAAGAAAAAAAAGTGGGAAAAAATTAAACATGTTAGCGTAGCGAATATCCTGATAAATGTCTTTGACTTCCATAACGGAATTCTACCAAAATACTACTTATATTTTTTTCTTGGCAATGTATACAACAGTCATGACTCAAAAGAGAACATGGAAAATTGAGAGCCTTATGCAGGTTGTCTTCCCTAACTCGAGCAACCTGACTGAATGAAACCCTAGCCAGCCGATGATGTTTTTCATACGTTCCCAATACGAATTTCACCTTATCAATAAATTACTGTGCTCATTTACTTCGACACTTATCAAAAGCAAAGGCCTTAGTTACCTACCGGAGGTTTTGATTTCTAACGAAAAAAAAAACTGCGAGTATATATATATATATATATATATATATATATATATATATATATATATATATATATATATATATTGTGCACTGCCATCCAGGGACGCATGCGCTTTGAAGGCCCATCCTAGTCAAGGCGCCTTATTCAGCAACTATCTTAACCATAATATGGGCAGTGATGTGACGGAGATTACTAGGTTATCCATAGCAGTTCTAACAAGACAGACCAGTAGTACACCGTACGGATCCCATCCCGGGATACTAGGGTTACCAAGATCCATAACTAGGAAAGATGGTGACATACAAGAGGCGTAATAGGTGCTGCACTCCTTGTGGGAGGGAGGGGGTAGTGTGAAGGCATCGCCTGACAAGCAGCGGCTGGGATCTCGGGCGACCTTGATACTCTCGACTAGACCCTACGGCGGTAACGGGCAGTAATGATGGGGCCGCCAGGTTGTACCAGGGCTACCTGCTGCTGACCAGTGCAAGTGAAGGGGGGAGGAATCAGTCACAATGCCAGTGATAATAGTAATCCCCCCATGATAGTAATCCCCCCTCCCATACACACACACACACACACACACTGGTTATATAAACCTGTTTAGAAAGGGGGAAAAGACAACAGAATCAGTGACTGTGGGTGATACTGTAGGGCCGGTCAAGGTCCATTTGTGGCGGCGGCGGCAGCTGCTGAGTTATGGTAAGAAGTGTCACGTGACTGGTATAATTATGGCTGTTGTGTGGTTGTCAACGATGTAGTTGTATGACTATGGCCTGTGGTTTATGGGTGGTGATACTCCCGGTGGTCGTATGGTGGTATGGATGTTGGTGAGGATGCCTGCGGGTTGTTGTGTTGTGTTCATGTGGTTGCAATGGGCTACACTTACTTTACAGTTATTGCAGTAAGGTATCATCCCCTTGAGCACGACCCGCTGTAAGGGTATGATGGATGTGAATAGTATGGGTAGGTTGAAAGGCTGGGCCATCACTCCTAAGGGTCATAGCGTCGAGGCTGATATGGTGTTAAGGTGAGTGGTTGCCATGTAATGCAGTTTTCAAATGCAGCAGAAGGCGAGCTGGGACAAGAGAAAACGGTGAAACAACGACCCAAAACAGAACGCGGGAAAAGGAAAGCGCAATAAGTATCTTAACTATACGAAGGCTGAAGTAAATAATCGGTGTACGATGAGAGGCATATATATATATATATATATATATATATATATATATATATATATATATATATATATATATATATATATATATCATTCGGCGTCACCACCCTGACGTACGATATAACGGGCGTCCAAACACTGACCTTTGAAAGAACTCAGAGCTCCCGACCGGACGGGAGAGCAGCGCCTGATACGTTCACACGGAATACAAAAGAATTCAAACAGTAACACATCACAGGATCTTTTCGTGGTTGTCTGTGATACTGAAAGAGATATGATCAGAAATTCATACATCAATGGGCTAAGAATAAGGAGGCACACACAAGGCTCGAATTGAGGTTAATCGAAATCATCATCAGCCTTGTCTAAGGGGGAGGGAATTTCCCTTTTTAACTCGATCAAATAAACACTTCCACGACACATAAATGAAATACGCTTTCACATCCACTCAAAATTACTAAGCTAACGATTCTGCTATATATTTTCCCTTCAAACATCACTAAAATTTGTTTTATGGGCTTATATATCTTACCTATAAAATTCACGACAACCTCCCTATTACAATTTCACAATTCGAGCACTGGGGTCTTCCTGATACATCTGTGGAAAAAATTACTGTAAACAAAGCGTCATGCACGTTTTACCACGGTTAATATACCCAGGTTCTTTGATGTCTCGGAGTTTACAGGGAAAGCTTCATCACTCATATTCAGCCGCGTTGGTTTTCCTCTAGTAACTACATCAGCAACAATATATTAACTGTTAATGTGCGAATCCGCTTTGGTGTCTTCAGTATTTTTTCCTTTCTCTGGTCACCACAATTACTAGAATGTGTGTCCCAAAACAGGTCCTGCTTGACCATTCTTCTCGCATAAGTCAGTGAAATCACCTGTGACCTAACTCGATTTATATATATATATATATATATATATATATATATATATATATATATATATATTATATATATATATATATATATATATATATATATATATATATATATATATATATATATATATATATATATTCCTATGAGTCCACGGGTAAGATACCAAATTCTAATATCATGAACAATGTAGATTTAGTTAACAGGCTGAACAATATCAATGTTAATTTTGATTTCAAACTTGTTAGCTTTGATGTTTCCTCACTTTTCACTAAAGTTCCAGTTGATGACCTTTTAGAATATCTATTGGATGTTTTGGATGATATTCATTTACCTGTTTCAAAGTCTGTTTTCATTGAACTGATAAAATTGTTTATAAAAGACTGTGTATTTCAATTCAATGGAGATTATCATGCTCAAAAATTTGGTATGGCAATGGGTAACACTCTTTCACCTGTAATAAGTAATCTTTGTATGGAATTCTTTGAAACAAAATTACTAAAGGATATCTTACCTTCTAATGCAATTTGGTTTAGGTATGTAGATGATGTTCTTTGTGTTTGGCCAACAAATGAAAATTTACAAACATTTCTCCCCTTACTTAACAATTTAGTACCTCTCATCAAAGCTACTGTAGAAAATGAAAATAATGGTATGTTACTATTTTTAGATTGTATGAGCCACAGGCAAGGAAACAAGTTTAAGTTTAGCATATACAGAAAACCTACCAATGTATGCTCAAATAACCATTATTACTCATCTCAACATGGCAGAGTTAAATTATCATTTCAATCTATGTTCCTTAGGGCATTACGTATTTGCAGTCCAGAGTATATTGATGATGAGTTTGAGAAATTATATTCTATTGAATCCAAGATAAAGCACCCCTAGATCTTTCACTGATAAATCCCTTAAGTTAGCAAAGAAATCATTTTATAGAGTTGAGCCCAAACCTCCCATTGACACAAAAAATCATTAAGTTCTCCCTTTTGATAATTATACTTTACTTCCAATGTTGCTTAAATCCTTTAATGTAAATGTTGCCTTCAGCAACAATTCTATAAAGAATATCTTAATCAGGAACTCGCCAGAAAATTCTCCTGGGTGCATCTATAAAGAAATTGTGATAAGCATGAATTCATGTTGGGCAGACTGATAAGGATCTTTCTGTTAGACTTAGGCAACACAAAGATTGTATAAGAACGGGACAAGAATCAAATGCCCTGTTTAATCACGTTAAAAATCTATGATCATTGCACTGACTGGAGTAATGCCATCTCAGTTATTAACTTTAACTCCAGTACCACGAGAAATATCACTGAATCTTCTATTATTGAAATACACAAGGAATCATTATTTTAATATTAGCGATGGTCTATACAAATTGTATAACTTTACTGTTGTTAAAATTTGTAAACAATTCACCTTCTTGTCCACATAATAAGTCTATAATAAGCTCGTTGTCTGTCTTGGACAATCACGTTTACCAAATGGCGTCCTAGCTACGTCTCTTCGTTGTATATCAACTGACTCATATTTCCCTCTTGTGTCTCCCCTGATGATGTGATTACAAGAAAGTGCACTTGGGAACTTACCGTGTTTCATTTTCCCCGTGGACTCATAGGCACATATATATATATTTTTTTTTTTTTTTTTTTTATACTTTATCGCTGTCTCCCGCGTTTTGCGAGGTAGCGCAAGGAAACAGACGAAAGAAATGCCCCCCCCCCCCCCATACACATGTACATACACACGTCCACACACGCAAATATACATACCTACACAGCTTTCCATGGTTTACCCCAGACGCTTCACATGCCTTGATTCAATCCACTGACAGCACGTCAACCCCTGTATACCACATCGCTCCAATTCACTCTATTCCTTGCCCTCCTTTCACCCTCCTGCATGTTCAGGCCCCGATCACACAAAATCTTTTTCACTCCATCTTTCCACCTCCAATTTGGTCTCCCTCTTCTCCTCGTTCCCTCCACCTCCGACACATATATCCTCTTGGTCAATCTTTCCTCACTCATTCTCTCCATGTGCCCAAACCATTTCAAAACACCCTCTTCTGCTCTCTCAACCACGCTCTTTTTATTTCCACACATCTCTCTTACCCTTACGTTACTTACTCGATCAAACCACCTCACACCACACATTGTCCTCAAACATCTCATTTCCAGCACATCCATCCTCCTGCGCACAACTCTATCCATAGCCCACGCCTCGCAACCATACAACATTGTTGGAACCACTATTCCTTCAAACATACCCACTTTTGCTTTCCGAGATAATGTTCTCGACTTCCACACATTTTTCAAGGCTCCCAAAATTTTCGCCCCCTCCCCCACCCTATGATCCACTTCCGCTTCCATGGTTCCATCCGCTGACAGATCCACTCCCAGATATCTAAAACACTTCACTTCCTCCAGTTTTTCTCCATTCAAACTCACCTCCCAATTGACTTGACCCTCAACCCTACTGTACCTAATAACCTTGCTCTTATTCACATTTACTCTTAACTTTCTTCTTCCACACACTTTACCAAACTCAGTCACCAGCTTCTGCAGTTTCTCACATGAATCAGCCACCAGCGCTGTATCATCAGCGAACAACAACTGACTCACTTCCCAAGCTCTCTCATCCCCAACAGACTTCATACTTGCCCCTCTTTCCAGGACTCTTGCATTTACCTCCCTAACAACCCCATCCATAAACAAATTAAACAACCATGGAGACATCACACACCCCTGCCGCAAACCTACATTCACTGAGAACCAATCACTTTCCTCTCTTCCTACACGTACACATGCCTTACATCCTCGATAAAAACTTTTCACTGCTTCTAACAACTTGCCTCCCACACCATATATTCTTAATACCTTCCACAGAGCATCTCTATCAACTCTATCATATGCCTTCTCCAGATCCATAAATGCTACATACAAATCCATTTGCTTTTCTAAGTATTTCTCACATACATTCTTCAAAGCAAACACCTGATCCACACATCCTCTAACACTTCTGAAACCGCACTGCTCTTCCCCAATCTGATGCTCTGTACATGCCTTCACCCTCTCAATCAATACCCTCCCATATAATTTACCAGGAATACTCAACAAACTTATACCTCTGTAATTTGAGCACTCACTCTTATCCCCTTTGCCTTTGTACAATGGCACTATGCACGCATTCCGCCAATCCTCAGGCACCTCACCATGAGTCATACATACATTAAATAACCTTACCAACCAGTCAACAATACAGTCACCCCCTTTTTTAATAAATTCCACTGCAATACCATCCAAACCTGCTGCCTTGCCGGCTTTCATCTTCCGCAAAGCTTTTACTACCTCTTCTCTGTTTACCAAATCATTTTCCCTAACCCTCTCACTTTGCACACCACCTCGACCAAAACACCCTATATCTGCCACTCTGTCATCAGACACATTCAACAAACCTTCAAAATACTCATTCCATCTCCTTCTCACATCACCACTACTTGTTATCACCTCCCCATTTACGCCCTTCACTGAAGTTCCCATTTGCTCCCTTGTCTTACGCACCCTATTTACCTCCTTCCAGAACATCTTTTTATTCTCCCTAAAATTTACTGATAGTCTCTCACCCCAACTCTCATTTGCCCTTTTTTTCACCTCTTGCACCTTTCTCTTGACCTCCTGTCTCTTTCTTTTATACTTCTCCCACTCAATTGCATTTTTTCCCTGCAAAAATCGTCCAAATGCCTCTCTCTTCTCTTTCACTAATACTCTTACTTCTTCATCCCACCACTCACTACCCTTTCTAAACAGCCCACCTCCCACTCTTCTCATGCCACAAGCATCTTTTGCGCAATCCATCACTGATTCCCTAAATACATCCCATTCCTCCCCCACTCCCCTTACTTCCATTGTTCTCACCTTTTTCCATTCTGTACACAGTCTCTCCTGGTACTTCCCCACACAGGTCTCCTTCCCAAGCTCACTTATATATATATATATATATATATATATATATATATATATATATATATATATATATATATATATAGTGTTTATGTTTATGTTATGTATATGTATGTATATATGCGTGTATGGGCGTTTATGTATGTATGTATGTATGTATGTATATATATATATATATATATATATATATATATATATATATATATATATATATATATATATATATATATATATATATGTGTGTGTGTGTGTGTGTGTGTGTGTGTGTGTGTGTGGATGAGCCATTCTCCGCCTGTTTCCTGGCGCTACCTCGCTGACGCGGGAAACAGTGATTAAGCATAAAAGAAAATGATAATACATAAGTGAATGAAAGCAAGGTTATCAGGCTTAGCATACAAAGCGAAAGGGTCTGGAAACATTGAGAAACGTATAAAAAAAGGTGACTACCAGGGAGGGTGAAAATAATTATGTTTGAAGGTAAAGCAGTCAATACGGTGTTGTATGGATGCTATGAAAATGTACAGAAGAGAGCAAATGTGTTGGAAATTAAATATGAGGACAAAATATGGTGCACGAAGAACTGATCGAGTAAGTAATGATAATGAGAGAGTTGTGGCAGTAAACGGAACATGGTTGAGTGTTGAAGAGAGTGGAGAAATGGTTTTGACCAAGAGTGAGCACAGGATGACAGGAGATATACGAGTCAAAATTGGGGGGGGGAGAACGAGAAGAGGGGGACCGAATTGGAGGGGAAAACGAGAAGAGGGGGAACGAATTGGAGATGGGAGGATGGAGTGAAAAATATAAATCTCGTGACCTGAACTTTCAGGGAGGTGAAAAGCGTGCAAGGAATAGTTAACTGGAGAGATGTGGTACACAGGGGACGATCAGCTATTAACTAACAGAACCTGGGGAAACAATGAAAAGGTGCATGGGGTCCGGTTGTGGATGCTGTGGTTTCGGCGTTATACCCATCAGAGATAGAGAGTAGATGTCAGCGAATGACTCTCTTCACCTGTTCTTGGCGCTACCTCGCTAACATGGGAAACGCCCAACAAGTATGGATCTGGCAGCGGATGGAACCATGGAAGCGGAAGTGGATCATAGGGTGGGGGAGGGGGCGAAAATTCTGGGAGCCTTGAAGAATGTGTGGAAGTCGAGAACATTATCTCGGAAAGCAAAAATGGGTATGTTTGAAGGAATAGTGGTTCCAACAATGTTGTATGGTTGCGAGGCGTGGGCTATGGATAGAGTTGTGCGCAGGAGGATGGATGTGCTGGAAATGAGATGTTTGAGGACAATGTGTGGTGTGAGGTGGTTTGATCGAGTAAGTAACGTAAGGGTAAGAGAGATGTGTGGAAATAAAAAGAGCGTGGTTGAGAGAGCAGAAGAGGGTGTTTTGAAGTGGTTTGGGCACATGGAGAGGATGAGTGAGGAAAGATTGACCAAGAGGATATATGTGTCGGAGGTGGAGGGAACAAGGAGAAGAGGGAGACCAAATTGGAGGTGGAAAGATGGAGTGAAAAAGATTTTGTGTGATCGGGGCCTGAACATGCAGGAGGGGGAAAGGAGGGCAAGAAATAGAGTGAATTGGAGCGATGTGGTATACCGGGGTTGACGTGCTGTCAGTGGATTGAAGCAAGGCATGTGAAGCGTCTGGGGTAAACCATGGAAAGCTGTGTAGGTATGTATATTTGCGTGTGTGGACGTATGTATATACATGTGTATGGGGGGGGGGGGCATTTCTTTCGTCTGTTTCCTTGCGCTACCTCGCAAACGCGGGAGACAGCGACAAAGTATAATAAAAAAATAAAAATAATAATAATAATAATGATAATAATAATAGTAATAACAATAATGATAATATATATATTTATATATTATATATATATATATATATATATATATATATATATATATATATATATATATATATATATAACAAATGAAAAATTAAACCAATGAAAGTGAATCATTCAACATTAAACCTCCAGTCTGCAACTACGAAAACCTTCATAAGATTTCCCATTACTTAAAGATTGACCTCATTTTTCCTCGTAAAAAGCTAGGGTATGAGCGAATTTAATTTGGCAAAATACATTAACAATTAACACGTTCAAATATTATACCGAGGGAAGTACATAAAGCATACGCAGTTATTTCCAATGCAGTACCTGTAGATTTGTAATGGTGAACATGTAAATCTGACATGGGAATATGAAGCTTCTTTCGTACTCCCAATAAGTACACTAGGAACTACAAGAAGTTAGGGTCTTTGCAATGGAAAATAAACAAAAGAATGGAGATACATCTCTATCATTGAAGCACTGCGAGTAAAAACTGAATTAGCATAGTGATAGAGTTACAAGAACAGATTGGGTTACAGAGGACCATATACCTCAGTGTGACTCCATATCTAATTTGTACATGTATGATGATGAGACAGAGTGGAGGAGGGTGCAGGACCCAGGCCGGAACTCCACCCATGGGACCCCCTGACCCGCGCCCACCTCCCCCGCTACCTTACCCACCTGCCCTCTCCCTATAGTACCCAAAGTGTCAACCACAGAAACGCCGTAAAATAAGCATACATACACATGTCTCCCCTCTATGTTATGTTTTCTGCGTACAATCACTGCTAAAAGACGAGCTCCAGGGGCGCGTAGGTCTGGTCAGTGTTTTTAACGTGTGGTGGCTATATTCCCAACACTAGGGCGCGGCTGCCATATTTGGCAGGGGTCTGGGCTGGTGTACCGGTCCATGCGTCACACGATCACACCCTTCTTCGCTCAACCAAGGCCAAAGCATGGGAGGCTCATTCACCAATGTTTCACCACATGACCATCTGATTGAAAGTAATAACTTCACTACGCCAAAAATAACTGCTGACGCGCGATGAAATCACAGGACTTTGAGCCATGGTCTGGATAAGGCTACTCTATCGGGGTTCTGAGGTGGGGTTTCGAGTCACCCGGCCTGACCATGTTCGGCATAAGAAATTGGAACGACCCCTCACGATGCTTAGTGGCGGAAGACCCATGAGAGCATCGTACATCCGGCCGCCCTCCACAGCACTCCTTCCTCGTCTCGACACAAGTGACGCCCTGCGGAAAACCACACTTAACCCAAATGAAGTTGAAGGAACTCTTGCATCCCAAAAATATCGCGCATAAGAATCGCGTCAATGTTCCTCCCTGCGAATACACAAACCTACGGAAGTGTCGCCAACGAAACGCATGAAAATAGTTACGCACATGGCAAACTAATCAAAACTAGTTAGAGCATCAAGAAATTCTGACACAATAAACGATTCAGAAAAAAATCACCAATACAGCTCAATTTTTGATCCAAGGAAAACCTCTTCGCAATACGTCACGAAAATCTCACTTCCGTGCAACATAGAAACACATTGCACCCCAGAGGAGTTGTATATGCATAGTACATCACAACAGCATATGTTACGCTCCAAGGACTCTCACACCTGAGCTAAATATGGCTTACAAACTCCACCACATTATGGAATAGCAATGAAAAATTTGACCACCACGTTCACTTGAGAAAATACTTATGGCGCTCTGCGGAGCACAACGAACACACTAATATAAATACAAAATACGCATTGTAAAAATACTAAAATACTCTTAGTTATATTTCTTGCGGTAAGTTCTGGTAATATGTCAATGATCATTAAAAATAAAAATTGGCAACTTCTCTTCATACAATTACAATTTGCTCCAAGAAATTCCAGCAAGAATAATACACAAGTGAAGACTTGAGAGGAACCAGATTTGAACGACCGCTGCTCCATCAGTATCACGCATGTCTGGAGTAAAACATTCAGTTTAAACCGAATATCATATCAATGTATTATTTGAAAGAATAAAGCCTTTCATATACATACTACAGAGATGTGACAGTTTATATAAGAAAATACAAATCCTGCCGTGGGAAGCGTCCCCTGTAAAGCTGATAATTTTCAAGTTTTTTTTCAGGGAGTTCCGTTAAACTGCTTTCCCCAGCCTCTATGAAGCAATATTAATAGGACGTTTTCTTCGAGGGCTAGAAAACTACTCAAATTTGCGGATCCGTGAAAACATAACATCCACTATTCTAGTGACCCGATACATACCACAGCTATCCCATCCAAGTCACCGAAAAAACGCGTAACAGAAAAATGCATACAAATTGGTGATATTTGTGAGAGGGAAATTTAACATTTTGTCCGCTAACAATTTCGACAAGATGATAGATTAACACAACTGCTACAAGAAGATAGGTTAACCCAACTGCTACAAGAAGATAGGTTAACCCATCTGCTAAAACAGGCCATGTCATTTGCTACATTATAATACAGTGCAACGCTGTACATGGCAGGACAATGTTACTTTTCTTCTAGCGTAATGATTCGAAACAAACCTAATTACTGTGGTAAACGAATACATACGTAGTTCAAACTATCGCTACACCACAAAAGAGGGCAAGCTAAACAATATCTCTTCATCCAGGATCTCTTCCCATGGGCACCAGTCCTCCAGGAACCGGATTTCCGAAACGCATGTAAGCTTTGTTTCACCCACGTGGGACTTCTTTATGTGTTAATGACGTCCACTTAAACTGTCGACCTTTCATCTGGCGACATATCCATTTCTGTCTTGCCACATTTACGCCTGGCTTACAGCAGCTTTGTGGAATATATGTTCTTTGACACCATCTGTTCCTTTGTCATCTGTTTAACGGCAAAATCCACAGCAGCAATTTCGGAATGCAGCATCTTTAATAGACAAGACAGGAAAGAATCATTCTACACATGGTAGCTGAACAAGGGAAAACAACCAAATCATATGTGCGCTACATGCACATATCCGATTCTCTTTTAGACCTATATGTCTAAGGCATATGGCAGGAAAAACAAAGTAAAATACCGGACAAAAGGAATACGTTAAAATGAGTAACCATGCTGGGTCTTTAAGGTCGCAAGTCTCGTGTAGGCGAGTGACGGTTGGTCCCCACATCCTGGCTGCCACCGCGTGGCCGGTCCCACAGCTGTGCCCGCTCCCGCCACACCTGTACCACGGCATGGTACAACCAGGATCCGCACACAACATGCAGAAACCCCAGCACTTTTGAATTTTCGTCTTCAGTGATAATCAACACCGGTATTTGTCCAGGTAAATTCAACACTGATACAAGTAACCCAAGAAAAACAAGAACAGGTAACACTAGTACCAGCGCAACGTAACACCAATATGTGTACCCTGGTCGGACCACCAGACAGCAAAGATCCTTTCCGTCTCAACTGAACAGACATCAAACTCCCTAGAAAATCTTCCACTGTGTTATCGTATTGATTAGCGACGAGTGTTGCTACACAGTGAGTGCTCACTGGATGCTGTGCTAGATCTGGGGTTGGTTTAAGTTAACTGGTTATGATAATGTAAATCTAAAGAGGTTACCTGCTTTTTAACGGTTTGCGTGGGGGAGTGAGTGGAAGTGACTAGCGGCTGATGCGTGAATACCCCGGGGCGATAGGTAGACCTGAGGATTAGGGTATGTCCTATTTGCTTGGTACACACGGCTGACAACAACATTTGAAGTCCTGGAATAAGTATAATCGGTTGCGGTTCGTCTTGCCTAATTCTAAACGACTGACCGTTTGACATTCCCTGAACACTCCCTGTTAACTGACTTTGACACCAAAAACCTGTAAAATCATCCTAATTTTCTCAGTTCACACCCTAAGTCTCATTCATATTGCTAATAATTAATACAGATTCCGAAATTTAAGAATATTACAGTTCATTATTCGACCATCACACCTAAATCCTGTGCAAGGTTAATATTACCCTTGTGCACAGTACATACATCACCAACAAAAACTCAAAAACTGGGACGAGCCAGCAATGATACCTGACCAGTGCCCTGTCAATGCGCAACATAAATGCAGAAATCCAACAAAACCCGTTGCTCACACAATATCGCAAACTTAATAACAAATGAAAACTGCAGACTAATGGAAATGATAGTGACTGATGGCTAACGGAGGCAAAGACTGAAAAGCCTGGAAATAACTAGCAACTGAAGTGACAAACAGATTTTTCCCGTAAAGGCAACTTGAGTTGGCGGATATCCTAACCGACAGCTGCATCGACCCCCCCTACTCAAGCCCAGTGAACAATTAGGCATTGTATCTAAAGTTATACTAATCATGTGACAACGCGTTAGTTCGCACATACTTCATATCAGAAGGAAAATAAGAACGAGTACTGGCAACTTCATTAATCTGTATGATCGAAAGTTCAACACGGACATTATTGCTACACCAAGTACTTCTGTCTTGTATCATAAACAAGGCAGTCCTTTCTGGTTCCTCCTACACAATGTTAAGACTAGACTCAAGTTCTGCAGTGCGTCTCATTAATATAGCAATACTAGACTCAAGTTCTGCAGTGCGTCTCATTAATATAGCAATACTAGGCTCAAGTTCTGCAGTGCGTCTCATTAATATAGCAATACTAGGCTCAAGTTCTGCAATGCGTCTCATTAATATAGCAATATCTATACTACGGGGGTGAACCTAACCCCATGTTCCCGGCCCAGTTCCAGAGTCCCTTGATTTAAAAATTATAAACCTCATCTCATTCGACCTGCAGATCAAAATCTGAAAAATAGTACCTACGTGAAACATTTTTATTCGTACATAAGAGGGACGGGGAAGAATAAACAAGTGAAGGTGGAATACTACATATCACTGGTACTGATTTATGTGGCACAGCATCTTCATGTTACGAATATCTTGGATCCATTCTGAGTTCATAAATTCACAACACCAGCCGTCTGTATGACACTGGTCGTACTAAGTTGGCTACAGTTACTATACCCACAAGTTCAAAGTCACTATGTACAGTCCATTGAATTCGAATGAAAATGAAAGTTATACCAAATGACTTCCCTCAATTGGTTAACAAAGCTTACACATACGTATAATGTAACTGTCTAATAACCAATTCAACAAACTAATGGCTCAACATAAAAAAAAAAGGGCCTCATGAAAGGCTACTGGTCGAACAGAAGTATTTATCAACGTACCCTAAACTGGTTCACGACAGTTAAGAACTACCTATGTTTACCAACACGACACATTTGTACATATGTACAAACATATATTACTTAACTGGTCTAAGTGTCATTCCAGCTAAGTATATTACCCAACACGTGTTTAGCGGCAGCTCTAGCCAGTCCTATAGAGATTATGCCAACATCAAATCTCTTCATCTTTCATGAATTCAAAGCAGTAACCTGCATTAGCGACCGAGGGCAAAATCTAAGCATCTGACTAAACGTAAGAGACAGATCCCTGAGTAAACAGGTATCGAGCATGGTTGCAAAATCAGCTGACAGCCTATTAATGTGTGAACAGACTAACTAGAATAATATGAGACCCAATAGAATCTATGCAGTTATTCACTTACCTTTAAGAAGATAAATCTATACAATTTGCAAAAAAACAAAAAAAATCCTCGACAATTCAATCCTTCCACTACCCGCTCTTTTCACTTCACGTCACGAAGGTAGTTTTGAAACTGAGCAGAGGTTGGCGGGAGCATGACGTCAGATGTTGTCAAGCAGCAGAAACTGTTGTACTGCATCATACCCAAAGATCATATATGTTTAACTATTTTGTATTTCAAAGATATTTACATTCTATTTACATGAATTATACGTAGAAGATAACTAGTTCCATTATCAGATTTTTTATGGTGTATTTCTATTTCTTCGTACGTCAGGCAGCGCTATTTCGTCTCCTGTCAAATTCGTTGTAGGAGGTGGGCGGAGTTTTACAGATATATCCATCATGTTAGTAGAGTCATTGAAATGTGAAATACAAAGTAGAGTTCTTAAGGATATATTCATTCCATTTCTTTGGCACTTTGTAGAAGACGTGTAAGGTATACAAGAAAATTAATGATATAGGCACGTTTGTTTTTTTTCTAAGCGTTCCGAGAAACCGCAAATGTTAACCCATAAGTTTTGTCTGAAGTAAATATGTATAGACTATTGTATATACAAAACTTGTTTTCAGCAGAAAAAATGCTGTCAGTGGATGAAAAAAAAATCCTCGTTGTCACTAACTAGAATGAAAGTGGCTTACTTAAATGAGTACCACAAACAATACTTGAATTGCTCTCAGAATTATTCTCGTACATATCTTTACTTCTCTCAACGGGCGAGAGGCTCCACCACTCGCACCAGTTCTCCAAGCACACGCTCTTCCTTTCCCTTACACCCATTACCCCATTTTAACATTACTTAGAGGGGGGGGGGGGGCTGCCTAGGGATCCGGGTTGCACTTTTTAAAAAAGAGTTTTTACAAATTCTACTTAATCCTACATTAAATATAAAATGAGAACCCTCTAACCTCACTTCGCCATTGTTACGTAATACAATAAGCATTTTGCTTAGACCGCGTTACTGTCCTAATCTAGGATTTGATTTTTTTTTCTTTATTTTTGTCAAGTTGTGTGAAATGTTGAAAAAAAAAGTACCCTAAAGACCATCCCCCCCCATCCCCCAACCATTTCGAAGGGAAGAGGAGCTTTCTTTTTTCTTTTTTTTTCTTTTGGTCCGTGGGAGCCCGCGCTGGCTCATGACGCCCACGCCAGTAGTACCCACACTTGCCCGAACCTCGCCACCCGTACGTATATCTCTCCCCCGTTACGCCACCAACACGATATGTCAGTATACCTCGCTTTCCACAGACTTTATCTCGATCTTATTCACCAAAGACTCAACGCAGTGAGTTAACGGACACACACACACACACGCCGCCATCATAATGCTTGCCTGTCTCACCCAGTTACTTCACTTCACATTCGACCACACGCACGGAGCGTTCTCCATATCATGGTGTTTTCATTTCACGTTGATTATCCGATAATCGTTGAGCGATGTGAGATTACTGGATTGCGAGTTAATGCTTGGAGCATGACGATACAAAACTCATGGACCTTGATACCCTGCCTCCTACACTCTACTACATTCTATATATATAAAAAAAAATACACTGCATACATTTCTCTCAGATAACTTCCACAATCCATTTCCTTCATATACATGCCACCCTCACATACCTTCCTTCATACATGCCATCCTCACATACCTTCATTCATACATGCCATCCTCACATACCTTCATTCATACATGCCATCCTCACATACCTTCATTCATACATGCCTTCCTGATGCAACACCCCTCATAAACGTCCTTCTCATTTATACACACACACACACACACACACACACACGCACACACACACACACACACACACACACACACACATATATATATATATATATATATATATATATATATATATATATATATATATATATATATATATATATATTTTTTTTTTTTTTTTTTTTTTTTTTTTTTTTTATACTTTGTCGCTGTCTCCCGCGTTTGCGAGGTAGCGCAAGGAAACAGACGAAAGAAATGGACCCCCCCCCCCCCATACACATGTACATACACACGTCCACATACGCAAATATACATACCTACACAGCTTTCCATGGTTTACCCCAGACGCTTCACATGCCTTGCTTCAATCCACTGACAGCACGTCAACCCCTGTATACCACATGACTCCAATTCACTCTATTTCTTGCCCTCCTTTCACCCTCCTGCATGTTCAGGCCCCGATCACACAAAATCTTTTTCACTCCATCTTTCCACCTCCAATTTGGTCTCCCTCTTCTCCTCGTTCCCTCCACCTCCGACACATATATCCTCTTGGTCAATCTCTCCTCACTCATTCTCTCCATGTGCCCAAACCATTTCAAAACACCCTCTTCTGCTCTCTCAACCACGCTCTTTTTATTTCCACACATCTCTCTTACCCTTACGTTACTTACTCGATCAAACCACCTCACACCACACATTGTCCTCAAACATCTCATTTCCAGCACATCCATCCTCCTGCGCACATCTCTATCCATAGCCCACGCCTCGCAACCATACAACATTGTTGGAACCACTATTCCCTCAAACATACCGATTTTTGCAGGGAAAAAATGCAATTGAGTGGGAGAAGTATAAAAGAAAGAGACAGGAGGTCAAGAGAAAGGTGCAAGAGGTGAAAAAAAGGGCAAATGAGAGTTGGGGTGAGAGACTATCAGTAAATTTTAGGGAAAATAAAAAGATGTTCTGGAAGGAGGTAAATAAAGTGCGTAAGACAAGGGAGCAAATGGGAACTTCAGTGAAGGGCGTAAATGGGGAGGTGATAACAAGTAGCGGTGATGTGAGAAGGAGATGGAATGAGTATTTTGAAGGTTTGTTGAATGTGTCTGATGACAGAGTGGCAGATATAGGGTGTTTTGGTCGAGGTGGTGTGCAAAGTGAGAGGGTTAGGGAAAATGATTTGGTAAACAGAGAAGAGGTAGTAAAAGCTTTGCGGAAGATGAAAGCCGGCAAGGCAGCAGGTTTGGATGGTATTGCAGTGGAATTTATTAAGAAAGGGGGTGACTGTATTGTTGACTGGTTGGTAAGGTTATTTAATGTATGTATGACCCATGGTGAGGTGCCTGAGGATTGGCGGAATGCGTGCATAGTGCCATTGTACAAAGGCAAAGGGGATAAGAGTGAGTGCTCAAATTACAGAGGTATAAGTTTGTTGAGTATTCCTGGTAAATTATATGGGAGGGTATTGATTGAGAGGGTGAAGGCATGTACAGAGCATCAGATTGGGGAAGAGCAGTGCGGTTTCAGAAGTGGTAGAGGATGTGTGGATCAGGTGTTTGCTTTGAAGAATGTATGTGAGAAATACTTAGAAAAGCAAATGGATTTGTATGTAGCATTTATGGATCTGGAGAAGGCATATGATAGAGTTGATAGAGATGCTCTGTGGAAGGTATTAAGAATATATGGTGTGGGAGGCAAGTTGTTAGAAGCAGTGAAAAGTTTTTATCGAGGATGTAAGGCATGTGTACGTGTAGGAAGAGAGGAAAGTGATTGGTTCTCAGTGAATGTAGGTTTGCGGCAGGGGTGTGTGATATATATATATATATATATATATATATATATATATATATATTTTTGCTTTGTCGCTATCTCCTGCGTTTGCGAGGTAGCGCAAGGAAACAGACGAAAGAAATGGCCCAACCCACCCCCATACACATGTATATACATACGTCCACACACGCAAATATACATGCCTACACAGCTTTCCATGGTTTAACCCAGACGCTTCACATGCCCTGATTCAACCCACTGACAGCACGTCAACCCCGGTATACCACATCGATCCAATTCACTCTATTCCTTGCCCGCCTTTCACCCTCCTGCATGTTCAGGCCCCGATCACACAAAATCTTTTTCACTCCATCTTTCCACCTCCAATTTGGTCTCCCTCTTCTCCTCGTTCCCTCCACCTCCGACACATATATCCTCTTGGTCAATCTTTCCTCACTCATTCTCTCCATGTGCCCAAACCATTTCAAAACACCCTCTTCTGCTCTCTCAACCACGCTCTTTTTATTTCCACACATCTCTCTTACCCTTACGTTACTTACTCGATCAAACCACCTCACACCACACATTGTCCTCAAACATCTCATTTCCAGCACATCCATCCTCCTGCGCACAACTCTATCCATAGCCCACGCCTCGCAACCATACAACATTGTTGGAACCACTATTCCTTCAAACATACCCATTTTTGCTTTCCGAGATAATGCTCTCGACTTCCACACATTCTTCAAGGCTCCCAGAATTTTCGCCCCCTCCCCCACCCTATGATCCACTTCCGCTTCCATGGTTCCATCCGCTGCCAGATCCACTCCCAGATATCTAAAACACTTTACTTCCTCCAGTTTTTCTCCATTCAAACTTACCTCCCAGTTGACTTGACCCTCAACCCTACTGTACCTAATAACCTTGCTCTTATTCACATTTACTCTTAACTTTCTTCTTTCACACACTTTACCAAACTCAGTCACCAGCTTCTGCAGTTTCTCACATGAATCAGCCACCAGCGCTGTATCATCAGCGAACAACAACTGACTCACTTCCCAATTGACTTGACCCTCAACCCTACTGTACCTAATAACCTTGCTCTTATTCACATTTACTTTTAACTTTCTTCTTTCACACACTTTACCAAACTCAGTCACCAGCTTCTGCAGTTTCTCACATGAATCAGCCACCAGCGCTGTATCATCAGCGAACAACAACTGACTCACTTCCCAAGCTCTCTCATCCCCAACAGACTTCATACTTGCCCCTCTTTCCAAAACTCTTGCATTCACCTCCCTAACAACCCCATCCATAATATATATATAAATGAATATATATACATTTATTATACTTTGTCGCTGTCTCCCGTGTTAGCGAGGTAGCGCAAGGAAACACGAAAGGATGGCCCAACCCACCCACATACACATGTATATGCATACACGTCCACACACGCACATTTACATACCTATACATCTCAACGTATACATATATATATATACACACACATATACATATGTACACATGTACATAATTCATACTGTCTGCCCTTATTCATTCTCGTCGCCACCCCGCCTCACATGAAATAACCCCCTCCCCCCGCATGTGCGCGAGGTAGTGCTAAGAAAAGACAACAAAGGCCACATTCGTTCACACTCAGTCATTAGCTGTCATGTATAATGCACCGAAACTACAGCTCCCTTTCCACATCCAGGCCCTACAAAACTTTCCATGGTTTACCCCAGAAGCTTCACATGCCCTGGGTCAATCCATTGACAGCACGTCGACCCCGATATACCGCATTGTTCCAATTCACTCTATTCCTTGCACGCCTTTCACCCTCCTGCATGTTCAGGACCCGAGCACTCAGAATCTTTTTCACTCCATCTTTCCACCTCCAATTTGGTCTCCCACTTCCCCTCATTCCCTCCACCTCCGACACATATATCCTCTTGGTCAATCTTTCCTCACTCATTCTCTCCATGTGACCAAATCATTTCAAAACACCCTCTTCTGCTCTCTCAACCACACTCTTTTTATTACCACCCATCTCTCTTACCCTTTCATCACTTACTCGATCAAACTACCTCAAACCACATATTGTCCTCAAACATCTCATTTCCAGCACATCCATCCTCCTCCGCACAACTCTGTGTCTTTCTTCGCCTGTTTCCTGACGATACCTCGCTAACGCACGAAACAATCATATAAATAATAATGAAAATGATGATACCAATACTGTAATAATAATAATGATAATAATAATAATGATATTGATAATAATAATAATAATAATGATAATAATAATAATAATAATAATAATAATAATAATAATAATAATAATGATAATGATAATAATATGCATGTCATGGAACAGATATGGATATAAACGGCAAAACTCAGGATCAGGAAGATTATATTATTTCAAAAAGGTTGGCCGAGATCACACATTGGAGATGGCCAGTATGTGTGGAGCGTGGGGGAAAGCCTTGGTAATAACTTATATGTATTGTAAAGGGGTGGGAGTTTTACGCTCGTGCGGTCCCATCTCTTGAACATTTTCTGTCATACATCTCAAATTTATGTATACTGTCAGGATTGAGCACGTCTTCAGTCACATTATATCAATCATCCTCCACAATTATACTATAAAAGTACTTCAAACCTTACTTGACATAGAGTGATGCAGTCCCCACGCTGCAGACATATTTACGATATTCACGTACGTAGATCAGGAAAAGTATTGGTCCCAAAACAGACGCCCGTGGCACTAAATAATGGTTCGTAATAATCAGTTAAACTATTCGAGCACACTAATCAAGAAATCTATGTGAAAAAAAAAGATGTAACAAGCAGATCTATTTGATATGGTTTCTTCCTGTGGAGGGAATATCCACTTTAATGGTTGGTATACAAGTGGAACACAATACAACAATGGTGCAATTACAAAATAATGACATGATACAATCTTGTAGTAGTGTAATACTTGTGTATCAGTAGTAGCAATTTTGAACGAGCACTCCTCGGTTCTCGACAGTACCGCTTAGTACTCTTTATGGTAAGAAACGCTTTCAATACGCATTCAGACATAAGCTGGTAGTAAGAGAAATTTACATACTGCATTCGCGCGCTGGTGTTGGTACTTCAGGTTTATTTGGTACCTTCCAAAGGTCTTGCGGCTGAAAATTCGAAACTTGCACATCCTAAACTTCCTCATACTTTGTTGAAGATCATATGTTCATTGCCACAAACAAAGGGATCGGCGTTTGTGACAGGAATGACATAAGAACAAAACAGGGGAAACACATTCTCAGGCAAGCGCCGCCGGTGCCTGGTGAACTGACTGAGAGGACCATAGAAAACTGGGAAATAAGTTTAAAGCGGAGGCTTAAGTATTACACACGTTTGATTTTCCTGAGGAATAGTTTTTATCAAGAAGTGTAAAGTTGACTTTGAAAGCAATGTTTATGAAGAACGCAACACAAATTTACTTCTTAATAAGGCGTAGTGTGAAATACAAAGGTTAAAAAAAATTGTCCTGGTCATGTAATGTTTTAAGACTAAACAAAAGTTAAGATTATTTTTCAGTTAACCTACACGTGAAATAATATGCTGAGGTAAACTCACGGAAACGAACTCAATTAGTTACTGCAGAGTACGAATGACGTCATCAAATCTCATCGTTGTGTGTTCTCAGGACATCAATCTAAAAAAAAAAAAGGCAATCGTTACCAAAATGTAAGGCATTTTCACTTATCTTTAATGCATATTGTCATACAAGTGATACCACTCTATGATATTTTTTTTTTTATATAAACGTGGAGCTTATCCTGAATTCAACACGACAGAAAGCTTCAATGAAGGGGTTATATTGCCGACCGATATACGTTAACATGGACCAGAGAAGCAGATTTTAAAGTTAGGCTTGTCTTGTACATTACACTGTGGAGCTATGGATAACTTTGAGTCTGGAACTTCAAGTAAGTCTTTGCTCTGTCCTGTGGCTTACGATAAAGTCGTTGGAGGTTTACGTCCTCACTAGCATATTTGCCTTACATTTTCACAAATCTCAAAACAGTTTATGCTGGGATGTTATCCTTAAATAATTATCAACATGAAAATGGTGGCATTTAATATCTTTGATAACAATATGAGATTTCTTCAAGTGTGTTAGTGACATGGTTTGTCAGAGAAATGAGACGCTGGCTGCATCAAATATTTGTCGGTGATAAGACGTGAGTTTTCGTAGAATGGTTCCTCGTACGTGATATCTTTGTCACATTCTTGGAGGCCAACTCAACTTCTCCCGACTGTCTGTACAATAAGCAGACTTATAGATCTTAAGATTCAACAGGACATCTAATTCCTCGCTCAGGGATGGGCAGGTATTAAGACAGTCATACAGCGACGGAGTGTCACTATTTTTTCCGTTACATTTAAACTCAGTCAGTGCGTTGCACTATCCTCCTCAACGGCCTTCAGCGACCCTTCAGCAGGTGAGAAATGACAATTGCAAATGCCCTCCGTCAAGATCAGGGTCGCCTGTATTAGTGGGTGTGTTTCACGACATCTCTATTTCACATATCATCTAAATCCACTGCGGAAGCGTTCCTCTATAGTGATCGTGTCACCACTGTCGAACCCTTCCACAAGGGTATTACCGAGCGGGTGCTATCGCCATTTACAATACCGAAGACAATGCTCCCAGGGAAATTTACATATGTCTACTTACTTGTGCATAATACATCTTGAACTGACTATAGACCCACTGACTATACATGCCTCATCATTGTCAAATCCGTTCAGGAGATCCGTCGCCAGGCGTTCCCGCCCCAAAACCACCATTTCAGACAACAGCACTACATATAAAGTCACAACTCAATTCCTTAAAGATCCTTATGACGACCCTTTATAAAAGCCGAAATTCATTTTACGGTCTGTGAAGCTGAATGAACATTTATCCCTCGCAGGGCGCCGTCATGGATTGATCCTACGAACGAGATGGTCTGGGGGTCATCATGAAGTGCATCCTCAAGCTCCTGGGCAAAGGAGAAGTTTCACAAGATAAGCTGACAGATGTGTCTACTGAAACGAAAACGAGTTAACAATCGTCCTCTCACCTTTCAGCTGATGATGATGATGCTGATTGATGTAGAGCGTCCCGGGACCCTTCATTCCCCCTGACTTAATGTATGACAGAACTAAAAATGATGACTCTTTCTGTTGGCAGGAAAACAGAGGATCTAGATTACATGATCACATGATGCATACCTCTGGAAAATCCTTTTACTCTGGTCTGGAGAAAGGGTTATCTCACATCTTAAGAGAAATTGTTTATGCTCCAAAATAAGGAAGAACCATAAACAGAGAGAAGACCCTAAAAATAGACACAAGAAAAGAACTCAGATGTAGAGAGGAGGAGGAGGGGGGGGGGGGGATGAACCTACCGAGGAAGGAGAAGACTCAGATGTAGACGAAGTCATTGTAGATGGAGGGAAAAGTCAAAGTTATAGAGAAGGAGGGGACGGAATGAGAGAAAACACATATACAGAGAGAGAAATCCCGGATATGGAGAAAGGAAACCTGGATATAGAGATGGAGGATCCGGAGATGGAGAAACCAAAGGTAAAAAACTGGAGGGGGCAAAGATGGCGAAGATCGAGATGCAAAGGTGTCAGGTATAGAGAAGGATGACCATGAGACAGAGGGAGGAGATATCCCAGGTACAGGGGAGTCGGGGACTTAGGAAGAAGGCCTGGATATGGGGAGTGAGAGCCATCATGAGGAAGGAGATATTTCGAATATAAAGAGGGAGGACGGAGACCCGGATATAGAGAGGAAGAACCTGGATATGCAAGGAAGATGAGGAAGGGGACGTGGAGTTGGTAAAGGGGGAAGATCCGACGCGCTGACAGCGAGGTCATAAGTTCAGTCGACCTTTCAACCTTGGTGACCCATTAATGACCGGTTGACTCGACAACAAAGGCTACTACTCAAGAGTTTCTCTCAGTTGGCGGATATCTCAGTGTGTCCTCTACTCTCCATGCTTGTGTGGCATATATATCATATTTTTTTTCTTTTTTTTTTTGCTTTGTCGCTGTCTCCCGCGTTTGCGAGGTAGCGCAAGGAAACAGACGAAAGAAATGGCCCAACCCACCCCCATACACATACATACGTCCACACACGCAAATATACATACCTACACAGCTTTCCATGGTTTACCCCAGACGCTTCACATAACCTGGTTCAATCCATTGACAGTACGTCGACCCCGGTATACCATATCGTTCCAATTCACTCTATTCCTTGCCCTCCTTTCACCCTCCTGCATGTTCAGGCCCCGATCACACAAAATCTTTTTCACTCCATCTTTCCACCTCCAATTTGGTCTCCCACTTCTCGTTCCCTCCACCTCCTACACATATACCCTCTTGGTCAATCTTTCCTCACTCATTCTCTCCCTGTGCCCAAACCATTTCAAAACATCCTCTTCTGCTCTCTTAACCACGCTCTTTTTATTTCCACACATCTCTCTTACCCTTACGTTACTTACTCGATCAAACCACCTCACACCACACATTGTCCTCAAACATCTCATCTCCAGCACATACATCCTCCTGCGCACAACTCTATCCATAGCCCACGCCTCGCAACCATACAACATTGTTGGAACCACTATTCCTTCAAACATACCCACTTTTGCTTTCCGAGATAATGTTCTCGACTTCCACACATTCTTCAAGGCTCCCAGGATTTTCGCCCCCTCCCCCACCCTATGATACACTTCCGCTTCCATGGTTCCATCCGCTGCCAGATCCACTTCCAGATACCTAAAACACTTTACTTCCTCCAGTTTTTCTCCATTCAAACTTACCTCCCAATTGACTTGACCCTCAACCCTACTGTACCTAATTACCTTGCTCTTATTCACATTTACTCTTAACTTTCTTCTTTCACACACTTTACCAAACTCAGTCACCAGCTTCTGCAGTTTCTCACATGAATCAGCCACCAGCGCTGTATCATCAGCGAACAACTGACTCACTTCCCAAGCTCTCTCATCCACAACAGACTTCATACTTGCCCCTCTTTCCAAAACTCTTGCATTCACCTCCCTAACAACCCCATTCATAAACAAATTAAACAACCATGGAGACATCACACACCCCTGCCGCAAACCTACATTCACTGAGAACCAATCACTTTCCTCTCTTCCTACACGTACACATGCCTTACATCCTCGATAAAAACTTTTCACTGCTTCTAACAACTTGCTTCCCACACCATATATTCTTAATACCTTCCACAGAGCATCTCTATCAACTCTATCATATGCCTTCTCCAGATCCATAAATGCTACATACAAATATATATATATATATATATATATATATATATATATATATATATATATATATATATATATATATATATATATATATATATATCTTTATTTATTCATATATCATACTTTGTCATTGTCTCCCGCGTTAGCGAGGTAGAGCAAGGAAACAGACGAAAGAATGGCCCAACCCACCTACATACACATGTATAATACAAACACGTCCACACACGCAAATATACATACCTATACAACTCAACGTATACATATACACACACAGACATATACATATATACACATGTACATAATTCATACTTGCTGCCTTTATTCATTCCCGTCGCCACCCCGCCACACATGAAATGAAAACCCCCTCCCCCCGCATGTGCGCGAGGTAGCGTCAGGAAAAGACAACAAAGGCCACATTCGTTCACACAGTCTCTAGCTGTCACATATAATGCACCGGAACCACAGCTCCCTTTCCACATCCAGGTCCCTCAAAACTTTCCATGGTTTACCCCAGACGCTTCACATGCCCTGGTTCAATCCATTGACAGCACGTCGACCCCAGTATACCACGTCGTTCTAACTCACTCTATTCCTTGAACGCCTTTCACCCTCCTGCATGTTCAGGCCCCGATCACTCAAAATCTTTTTCACTCCATCTTTCCACCTCCAATTTGGTCTCCCACTTCTCCTCGTTCCCTCCACCTCTGACACATATATCCTCATGGTCAATCTTTCCTCACTCATTCTCTCCATGTGACAAAACCATTTCAAAACACCCTCTTCTGCTCTCTCAACCACACTCTTTTTATTACTCGATCAAACCACTTCACACCACATATTGTCCTCAAACATCTCATTTCCAGCACATCCACCCTCCTCCGCACAACTCAATCTGCAGCCTATGCCTCGCAACCATATAGCATTGTTGGAACCACTATTCCTTCAAACATACCCATTTTTGCTTTTCCAAGATAACGTTCTCGACTTCCACACATTTTTCAACGCCCCCAGAACTTTTGCCCCCTCCCCCACCCTATGATCCACTTCCGCTTCCATGGTTCCATCCGCTGCCAAATCCACTCCCACATATCTAAAACACTTCACTTCCTCCAGTTTTTCTCCATTCAAACTTACCTCCCAATTGACTTGTCCCTCAACCCTACTGTACCTAATAACCTTGCTCTTATTCACATTTACTCTCAGCTTTCTTCTTTCACACACTTTACCAAACTCAGTCATCAGCTTCTGCAGTTTCTCACCCGAATCAGCCACCAGCGCTGTATCATTAGCGAACAACTGACTCACTTTCCAAGCTCTCTCATCCACAACAGACTGCATACTTGCCCCTCTTTCCAAAACTCTTGCATTCATCTGCCTAACAACCCCATCCATAAACAAATTGAACAACCACGGAGACATCACGCGACCCTGCCGGAAACCAACATTCACTGAGAACCAATCACTTTCCTCTTCCTACACGTATACATGCCTTACATCCTCGATAAAAACTTTTCACTGCTTCTAACAACTTACCTCTCACACCATATGTTCTTAATACCTTCCACACATCATTTCTATTAACTCTATCATATGCCTTCTCCAGATCCATAAATGCTACATACAAATCCATTTGCTTTTCTAAGAATTTCTCACATACATTTTTCAAAGCAAACACCTGATCCACACATCCTCTACCACTTCTGAAACAACACTGCTCTTCCCCAATCTGATGCTCTGTACATGCCTTCACCCTCTCAATCAATACCCTCCCATTCCCATATATATATATATATATATATATATATATATATATATATATATATATATATATATATATATATATATATATATATATCATACAAACCTCCAACAGCCAGGATTCAACCTGGGAACCCTGCATAGCAAGCAGGAGCAGTACTGCTAGGCTATTATCAACTTTGAAAGAGAAATGACTATTCGAGTACTATGTAATTGAATACCCTTTGCCTGACGTTGGTGAGCAACGGGGTCTCCACTGGTCAACTCCAATAGGCTCACACAACCAGCAGATACCATTTTCAAGAACCTAACTGTACAACATGGAGGTGTACTTATATATATGTATATATGGAAATGGTGAAGAGCTTGTAGATTTGTGAGCTTAAAAAGGACTGGTGATTGGGAATACCTGGTTTGAAAAGAGAGATATACATAAGTATACGTATGTAAGTAGGAGTGATGGCCAGAGAGCGTTACTGGATTACATGCTAATTGATAGGCGCGCGAAAGAGAGACTTTTGGATGTTAATGTGCTGAGAAGTGCAACCGGAGGGATGTCTGATCATTACCTTGTGGAGGCGAAGGTGAAGATTTGTAGAGGTTTTCAGAAAAGAAGAGAGAATATTGGGGTGAAAAGAGTGGTGAGAGTAAATTAGCTTGTGTGAGGACTAAGTACCAGGAGAGCAAAGGACGTAGGGGAGTGGGGGAGGAATTGGATGTATTTAGTGTAGCAGTGATGGCTTGCGCAAAAGATGCTTGTGGCATGAGAAGTGTGGGAGGTGGGCAGATTAAAAAGGGTAGTGAGTGGTGGGATGAAGAAGTAAGATTAGTGAAAGAGAAGAGAGAGGCATTTGGACGAATTTTGCAGGGAAATAATGCAAATGAGTGGGAGATGTATAAAAGAAAGAGGCAGGTCAAGAGAAAGGTGCAAGAGGTGAAAAAGAGGGCAAATGAGAGTTGGGGTGAGAGAGTATCATTAAATTTTAGGGAGAATAAAAAGGTGTTTTGGAAGGAGGTAAATACAGTGCGTAAGACAAGAGGTGATAACAAGTAGTGGTGATGTGAGGAGGAGATGGAGTGACTATTTTGAAGGTTTGTTGAATGTGTTTGATGATAGAGTGGCAGATATAGGGTGTTTTGGTCGAGGTGGTGTGCAAAGTGAGAGGGTTAGGGAAAATGATTTGGTAAACAGAGAAGAGGTAGTAAAAGCTTTGCAGAAGATGAAAACCGGCAAGTGTGCAGGTTTGGATGGTATTGCAGAGGAATTTATTAAAAAAGGGGGTGACTGTATTGTTGACTGGTTGGTAAGGTTATTTAATGTATGTATGATTCATGGTGAGGTGCCTGAGGATTGGCGGAATGCTTGCATAGTGCCGTTGTACAAGGGCAAAGGGGACAAAGGTGAGTGCTCAAATTACAGAGGTATAAGTTTGTTGAGTATTCCTGGGAAATTATATGGGAGGGTATTGATTGAGAGGGTCAAGGCATATACAGAGCATCAGATTGGGGAAGAGCAGTGTGCTTTCAGAAGTGGTAGAGGATGTGTGGACCAGATGTTTGCTTTGAAGAATGTATGTGAGAAATTCTAAGAAAAGCAAATGGATTTGCATGTAGCATTTATGGATCTGGAAAGGGCATATGATAGAGTTGATAGAGATGCTCTGTGGAAGGTATTAAGAATATATGGTGTGTGAGGCAAGTTGTTAGAAGCAGTGAAAAGTTTTTATCGAGGATGTAAGATATGTGTACATGTGGGAAGAGAGGAAAGTGATTGGTTCTCAGTGAATGTAGGTTAGTGGCAGGGGTGTGTGATGTCTCCATCGTTGTTTAATTTGTTTATGGATGGGGTTGTTAGGGAGGTGAATGCAAGAGTTTTGGAACGAGGGGCAAGTATGCAGTCTGATGTGGATGAGAGAGCTTGGAAAGTGAGTCGGTTGTTGTTCGCTGATGATACAGCGCTGGTGGCTGATTCATGTGAGAAACTGCAGAAGCTGGTGACTGAGTTTGGTAAAGTGTGTGAAAGAAGAAAGTTGAGAGTAAATGTGAATAAGAGCAAGGTTATTAGGTACAGTAGGGTTGAGGGTCAAGTCAATTGGGAGGTAAGTTTGAATGGAGAAAAACTAGAGGAAGTGAAGTGTTTTAGATATCTGGGAGTGGATTTGGCAGCGGATGGAAACACGGAAGCGGAAGTGAATCATAGGGTGGGGGAGGGGGAGAAAGTTCTGGGAGTGTTGAAGAATGTGTGGAAGTCGAGAACATTATCTCGGAAAGCAAAAATGGGTATGTTTGAAGGAATAGTGGTTCCAACAATGTTGTATGGTTGCAAGGTGTGGGCTATGGATAGAGTTGTGCACAGGAGGGTGGATGTGCTGGAAATGAGATGAGAGGTTTGAGGACAATATGTGGTGTGAGGTGGTTTGATCGAGTAAGTAATAATAGGGTAATAGAGATGTGTGGTAATAAAAAGAGTGTGGTTGAGAGAGCAGAAGAGGGTGTTTTGAAATGGTTTTGTCACATGGAGAGAATGAGTGAGGAAAGATTGACCAAGAGGATATGTGTCAGAGGTGGAGGGAACGAGGATAAGTGGGAGACCAAATTGGAGGTGGAAAGATGGAGTGAAAAAGATTTTGAGTGATAGGGGCCTGAACATGAAGGAGGGTGAAAGGCGTGAAAGGAATAGAGTGAATTGGATCGATGTGGTATACCGGGGTTGACGTGCTGTCAGTTGATTGAATCAGGGCATGTGAAGCGTCTGGGGTAAACCATGGAAAGTTGTGTGAGGCCTGGATGTGGAAAGGGAGCTGTGGTTTCGGGCACTGTTGCATGACAGCTAGAGACTGAGTGTGAACGAATGGGGCCTTTGTTGTCTTTTCCTAGCGCTACCTCGCACACATGAGGGGGGAGGGGGATGGTATTCCATGTGCGGCGGGGTGGCGATGGGAATGAATAAAGGCAGACAGTGTGAATTGTGTGCATGGGTATATATGTATGTGTCTGTGTGTGTATATATATGTGTACATTGAGATGTATAGGTATGTATGTTTGCGTGTGTGGATGTGTATGTATATTCATGTGTATGGGGGTGGGTTGGGCCATTTCTTTCGTCTGTTTCCTTGCGCTACCTCGCAAACGCCGGAGACAGCGACAAAGCAAAATAAATAAAATAAATATACATATATACACATGTACATAATTCATACTGTTATATATGTATACGTTGAGATATATAGGTATGTATATTTGCGTGTGTGGACGTGTATGTATATACATGTGTATGTGGGTGGGTTGGGCCATTCTTTCATCTGTTTCCTTCCGCTACCTCGCTAACGTGGGAGACAGTGACAAAGCAAAATAATAAAAAATATAATATATATATATATATATGAATGTAGGTTTGCGGCAGGGGTGTGTGATGTCTCCATGGTTGTTTAATTTGTTTATAGATGGGGTTGTTAGGGAGGTGAATGCAAGAGTTTTGGAAAGAGGGGCAAGTATGAAGTCTGTTGGGGGTGAGAGAGCTTGGGAAGTGAGTCACTTGTTGTTCGCTGATGATACAGCGCTGGTGACTTATTCATGTGAGAAACTGCAGAAGCTGGTGACTGAGTTTGGTAAAGTGTGTGAAAGAAGAAAGTTAAGAGTAAATGTGAATAAGAGCAAGGTTATTAGGTACAGTAAGGTGGAGGGTCAAGTCAATTGGGAGGTAAGTTTGAATGGAGAAAAACTGGAGGAAGGAAAGTGTTTTAGATATCTGGGAGTGGATCTGGCAGTGGATGGAACCATGGAAGTGGAAGTTAATCATAGGGTGGGGGAGGGGGCGAAAATCCTGGGAGCCTTGAAGAATGTGTGGAAGTCGAGAACATTATCTCGGAAAGCAAAAATGGGTATGTTTGAAGGAATAGTGGTTCTAACAATGTTGTATGGTTGCAAGGTGTGGGCTATGGATAGATTGTGCGTAGGAGGGTGGATGTGCTGGAAATGAGATGTGTGAGGACAATATGTGGTGTGAGGTGGTTTGATCGAGTAAGTAATGTAAGGGTAAGAGAGATGTGTGGAAATAAAAAGAGTGTGGTCGAGAGAGTAGCAGAGGGTGTTTTGAAATGGTTTGGGCACATAGAGAGAATGAGTGAGGAAAGACTGACCAAGAGGATATATGTGTCGGAGGTGGAGGGAACAAGGAGAAGTGGGAGACCAAATTGGAGGTGGAAAGATGGAGTGAAAAAGATTTTGAGTGATCGGGGCCTGAACATGCAAGAGGGTGAAAGGCAGGCAAGGAATAGAGTGAATTGGATCGATGTGGTATACTGGGGTTGACGTGCTGTCAATGGATTGAATCAGGGCATGTGAAGCGTGTGGGGTAAACCATGGAAAGTTGTGTGGGGCCTGGATGTGGAAAGGGAGCTGTGGTTTCGGGCATTATTGCATGACAGCTAGAGACTGAGTGTGAATGAATGGGGCCTTTGTTGTCTTTTCCTAGCGCTACCTCACACACATGAGGGGGAGGGGGATGTTATTCCATGTGTGGCGAGGTGGCGATGGGAATGAATAAAGGCAGACAGTGTGAATTGTGTGCATGTGTATATATGTATGTGTCTGTGTGTGTATATATATGTGTACATTGAGATGTATGGGTATGTATATTTGCGTGTGCGGATGTGTATGTATATACATGTGTATGGGAGTGGGTTGGGCCATTTCTTTTGTCTGTTTCCTTGCGCTACCTAGCAAACGCGGGAGACAGCGACAAAGCAAAATATAAATAATATATATATATATATGTATATATATATATATATATATATATATATATATATATATATATATATATATATATATATATATATATATATATATATTTTTCTTTCAAACTATTCGCCATTTCCCGCATTAGCGAGGTAGCGTTAAGAACAGAGGACTGGGCCTTTGAGGGGATACCCTCACCTGGCCCAATTCTCTGTTCCTTCTTTTGGAAAATTAAAAAAAAAAACGAGAGGGGAGGATTTCCAGCCCCCCGCTCCCTCCCCTTTTAGTCGCCTTCTACGACACGCAGGGAATACGTGGGAAGTATTCTTTCTCCCCTATCCCCAGGGATAACATATATATATATATATATATATATATATATATATATATATACACACACATATATATATATATATATATATATATATATATATATATACACACACACACATATATATATATATATATATATATATATATATATATATATATATATATATATATATATATATATATATTTTTTTTTTTTTTTATACTATTCGCTATTTCCCGCGATAGCGAGGTAGCGTTAAGAACAGAGGACTGGGCCTTTGAGGGAATATCCTCACCTGGACCTCTCCTCTGTTCCTTCTTTTTGGAAAAAAAAAAAAAAAAAAAAAAAAACGAGAGGGGAGGATTTCCAGCCCCCCGCTCCCTTCCCTTTTAGTCGCCTTCTACGACACGCAGGGAATACGTGGGAAGTATTCTTTCTCCCCTATCCCCAGGGAATATATAGAGGATGTGTGGATCAGGTGTTTGCTTTGAAGAATGTATGTGAGAAATACTTAGAAAAGCAAATGGATTTGTATGTGGCATTTATGGATCTGGAGAAGGCATATGATAGAGTTGATAGAGATGCTCTGTGGAAGGTATTAAGAATATATGGTGTGGGAGGCAAGTTGTTAGAAGCAGTGAAAAGTTTTTATCGAGGATGTAAGGCATGTGTACGTGTAGGAAGAGAGGAAAGTGATTGGTTCTCAGTGAATGTAGGTTTGCGGCAGGGGTGTGTGATGTCTCCATGGTTGTTTAATTTGTTTATGGATGGGGTTGTTAGGGAGGTAAATGCAAGAGTTTTGGAAAGAGGGGCAAGTATGAAGTCTGTTGGGGATGAGAGAGCTTGGGAAGTGAGTCAGTTGTTGTTCGCTGATGATACAGCGCTGGTGGCGGATTCATGTGTGAAACTGCAGAAGCTGGTGACGGAGTTTGGTAAGGTGTGTGGAAGAAGAAAGTTAAGAGTAAATGTGAATAAGAGCAAGGTTATTAGGTACAGTAGGGTTGAGGGTCAAGTCAATTGGGAGGTGAGTTTGAATGGAGAAAAACTGGAGGAAGTGAAGTGTTTTAGATATCTGGGAGTGGATCTGTCAGCGGATGGAACCATGGAAGCGGAAGTGGATCATAGGGTGGGGGAGGGGGCGAAAATTTTGGGAGCCTTGAAAAATGTGTGGAAGTCGAGAACATTATCCCGGAAAGCAAAAATGGGTATGTTTGAAGGAATAGTGGTTCCAACAATGTTGTATGGTTGCGAGGCGTGGGCTATGGATAGAGTTGTGCGCAGGAGGATGGATGTGCTGGAAATGAGATGTTTGAGGACAATGTGTGGTGTGAGGTGGTTTGATCGAGTAAGTAACGTAAGGGTAAGAGAGATGTGTGGAAATAAAAAGAGCGTGGTTGAGAGAGCAGAAGAGGGTGTTTTGAAATGGTTTGGGCACATGGAGAGAATGAGTGAGGAAAGATTGACCAAGAGGATATATGTGTCGGAGGTGGAGGGAACGAGGAGAAGAGGGAGACCAAATTGGAGGTGGAAAGATGGAGTGAAAAGGATTTTGTGTGATCGGGGCCTGAACATGCAGGAGGGTGAAAGGAGGGCAAGGAATAGAGTGAATTGGAGCGATGTGGTATACAGGGGTTGACGTGCTGTCAGTGGATTGAATCAAGGCATGTGAAGCGTCCGGGGTAAACCATGGAAAGCTGTGTAGGTATGTATATTTGCGTGTGTGGACGTGTGTATGTACATGTGTATGGGGGGGGGTTGGGCCATTTCTTTCGTCTGTTTCCTTGCGCTACCTCGCAAACGCGGGAGACAGCGACGAGGTATAAAAAAAAAAAAAAAAAAAAAAAAAAAAAATATATATATATATATATATATATATATATATATATATATATATATATATATATATATATATATATGTATATGCGCCCATATATGCATATATATGTGTATACGTTGAAACTGTACAGTATATATATGTACTTTGTGGACGTGTATGCATTATACATGCGAGTGTGGGTGGGTTGGGCATTCTTTAGTCTGTTTCACCTGCGCTACCTCGCTAACATGGGAGACAGTGACATATGTATAATAAATAATTAAGATAATAATAATGATAATGAAAATTCTTTTTTTTTTTCCAGACTTGATGGACATTTTTCCAGTCAGCAAGGTTATCATGGGAAACAAAAGAAAGCAACATTGCTCACATTTTTCTATTTTGCTTTGTCGCTGTTATACACGTCAGGAGGTAGCGATGGAAACAGACGAAAGGGAAAGGCCCCAAAAAACCCAAAACCCACATCCATTATAAAACAAACACGGTTTCCCCAACACCAAAAAAATAAATACCCATACAACCAAGTAAAAACATATACACACACAGGGCAATTTTACAAATAAAAAGCCCCATTAAATTTATACTTTTCTGCCTTTATTATTCCCTCGCCCCCCCCCCCACAAATGGAAAAAAACCCCCCTTCCCCCCCACATTCTCACAAGCCCTGGGAAAAAACAAAACAAACCCCATTGGTTACCTAAAATTTTTTCTACCCCAATTTTTAAGCAAAAAACCCTGATCCCCACATCCCCCATTCGGAAACCCAAGGGTTCCCCCCCCAAACGAGCTTTAAAATTCCCCTTTTCAACCCAATACCCACCCCTTCCCCTTATTTTAATTTAAATAAAAAATTATATATATTTATATTTTAAATATATATAAAATTTTAAAATTTTTTTCAAAACCTAAGGGCCAAATTTCCCGGGGCCCTTTTAAAAAAGGAGCGTTAAGGGAAACAAAAAAGGTGGGCCTTGAAGGAAAAAACCTTTTCCAACCGGGGGGCCCAACCGGGGGTTCCCCTTTTAAAATAAAAAAAAAAAAAAAAAAACGGTAAAGGGAGATTTAAAGGGTTCCCTTTAGTTTGTTTAAAAGGGAGGGTTTTTTGGGAAAATACCTTTTTAAAAGAGATAAATAATATATATTAATAATTGTAGGGGTTTTTCAAAAAAGGGGGAAAAAGTTTGGAAATGTTTGGGGGTGAAAGGGGGGTTTGGAATAATATTTGGGGAAGGGGAAGATTGTGTGAGGAAGAAAGGGAGAAAGGGGGTAAAAAAATGGGAAAAATTTTGGGAACCCAATGGAAAAGAAGGGGAGTGGGGGGGGAAATTTGGGTTTGTATTTAGGGAACATGTTTGGGTTTGCGCAAAAAGATGCTTTTTGGAAGAAGGTGGGAGGGGGAGTTAAAAGGGTGGTGATTGGTGGGATGAAGAAGTAAGAGTATTAGTGATAAGAGAAGAGAGAGGCATTTGGAAGATTTTTGCAGGGAAAAAAATGCAATTGAGTGGGAGATGTAATAAAAGAAAGGACTGGAGGTCAGAGAAAGGTGCAAGTGCGTGAAAAAAAAGGGCAATGAAGTGGGCTGTGAGAGAGTATCATTTAAAATAACTTTAGGGAGAATAAAAAGATGTTCTGGAAGGAGGTAAATAAAGTGCGTAAGACAAGGGGGCAAATGGGAACTTCAGTGAAGGGCACAAATGGGGAGGTGATAACAAGTAGTGGTGATGTGAGAAGGAGATGGAGTGAGTATTTTGAAGGTTTGTTGAATGTGTTTGATGATAGAGTGGCAGATATAGGGTGTTTTGGTCGAGGTGGTGTGCAAAGTGAGAGGGTTAGGGAAAATGATTTGGTAAGCAGAGAAGAGGTAGTAAAAGCTTTGCGGAAGATGAAAGCCGGCAAGGCAGCAGGTTTGGATGGTATTGCAGTGGAATTTATTAAAAAAGGGGGTGACTGAATTGTTGACTGGTTGGTAAGGTTATTTAATGTATGTATGACTCATGGTGAGGTGCCTGAGGATTGGCGGAATGCGTGCATAGTGCCATTGTACAAAGGCAAAGGGGATAAGAGCGAGTGCTCAAATTACAGAGGTATAAGCTTGTTGAGTATTCCTGGTAAATTATATGGGAGGGTATTGATTGAGAGGGTGAAGGCATGTACAGAGCATCAGATTGGGGAAGAGCAGTGTGGTTTCAGAAGTGGTAGAGGATATGTGGATCAGGTGTTTGCTTTGAAGAATGTATGTGAGAAATACTTAAAAAAGCAAATGGATTTGTATGTAGCATTTATGGATCTGGAGAAGGCATATGATAGAGTTGATAGAGATGCTCTGTGGAAGGTATTAAGAATATATGGTGTGGGAGGCAAGTTGTTAGAAGCAGTGAAAAGTTTTTATCGAGGATGTAAGGCATGTGTACGTGTAGGAAGAGAGGAAAGTGATTGGTTCTGAGTGAATGTAGGTTTGCGGCAGGGGTGTGTGATGTCTCCATGGTTGTTTAATTTGTTTATGGATGGGGTTGTTAGGGAGGTGAATGCAAGAGTTTTGGAAAGAGGGGTAAGTATGAAGTCTGTTGGGGATGAGAGAGCTTGGGAAGTGAGTCAGTTGTTGTTCGCTGATGATACAGCGCTGGTGGCTGATTCATGTGAGAAACTGCAGAAGCTGGTGACTGAGTTTGGTAAAGTGTGTGAAAGAAGAAAGTTAAGAGTAAATGTGAATAAGAGCAAGGTTATTAGGTACAGTAGGGTTGAGGGTCAAGTCAATTGGGAGGTGAGTTTGAATGGAGAAAAACTGGAGGAAGTAAAGTGTTTTAGATATCTGGGAGTGGATCTGGCAGCGGATGGAACCATGGAAGCGGAAGTGGATCATAGGATGGGGGAGGGGGCGAAAATTCTGGGAGCCTTGAAGAATGTGTGGAAGTCGAGAACATTATCTCGGAAAGCAAAAATGGGTATGTTTGAAGGAATAGTGGTTCCAACAATGTTGTATGGTTGCGAGGCGTGGGCTATGGATAGAGTGGTGCGCAGGAGGATGGATGTGCTGGAAATGAGATGTTTGAGGACAATGTGTGGTGTGAGGTGGTTTGATCGAGTAAGTAACGTAAGGGTAAGAGAGATGTGTGGAAATAAAAAGAGCGTGGTTGAGAGAGCAGAAGAGGGTGTTTTGAAATGGTTTGGGCACATGGAGAGAATGAGTGAGGAAAGATTGACCAAGAGGATATATGTGTCGGAGGTGGAGGGAACGAGGAGAAGAGGGAGACCAAATTGGAGGTGGAAAGATGGAGTGAAAAAGATTTTGTGTGATCGGGGCCTGAACATGCAGGAGGGTGAAAGGAGGGCAAGGAATAGAGTGAATTGGAGCGATGTGATATACCGGGGTTGACATGCTGTCAGTGGATTGAATCAGGGCATGTGAAGCGTCTGGGGTAAACCATGGAAAGCTGTGTAGGTATGTATATTTGCGTGTGTGGACGTATGTATATACATGTGTATGGGGGTGGGTTGGGCCATTTCTTTCGTGTGTTTCCTTGTGCTACCTCGCAAACGCGGGAGACAGCAAAAAAGCAAAAAAAAAAAAAAAAAAAAAAAAAATATATATATATATATATATATATATATATATATATATATATATATATATATGTAGAGGGAGAGAGAGAGAGAGAGAGAGAGAGAGAGAGAGAGAGAGAGAGAGAGAGAGAGAGAGAGAGAGAGAGAGAATGAACGAATGTGGCCTTTGTTGTCTTTTCCTTTCGCTTCCTCCTGCGCCTGCGGGGGGAGGGGATTGCCATTTCATGTGTGGCGGGGTGACGACGGGAATGAGTACAGGCAGTAAGTATGAATCACATACATGTGTATATATGTATATGTCTGTGTATGTATATATATGTATATGTCTGTGTATGTAGATATATGTATACATTGAAATATTTAGGTATGTATATGTGCGTGTGGACGTGTATGTATATACATGTATATGTGGGTGGGTTGGGCCATTCTTTCATCTGTTTCCTTGCACTATCTTGCTAACGTGGGAGACAACGACAAAGTATAATAATAATAATATGTTATATGGTTTCAACGCATGGGCTATAGATAGAGTTGTGCGGAGGAGGGTGGATGTGCTGGAAATGAGATGTTTGAGGACAATATATGGTGTGAGGTGGTTTGATCGAGTAAGTAATGAAAAGGTAAGAGAGATTTGTCGTAATAAAAAGTGTGTGGTTGACAGAGCAGAAGAGGGTGTTTTGAAATGGTTTGGTCACATGGAGAGAATGAGTGAAGAAAGATTGACAAAGAGGATATATGTGTCAGAGGTGGAGGGAACGAGAAGTGGGAGACCAAACTGGAGGTGTAAAGATGGAATGAAAAAGAGTTTGGGTGATTGGGTCCTGAACATGCAGGAGGGTGAATGGCATGCAAGGAATAGAATAAATTGTAACGATGTGGTATACCAGGATCGACGTGCTGTCAATGGATTAAACCAGGGAATGTGAAGTGTCTGGGGTAATCCCTGAAAAGTTTTGTGTGGCCTGGATGCGGAAAGGGAGCAGTGGTTTCGGTGCATTATACATGACAGGTAGAGACTGAGTGTGAAAGAATGCGGCCTTTGTTGTCTATTCCTAGCGCTACCTCACGCACATGCAGAGGGAGGGAGTTTTTCAATTCATGTGTGGCATTGTGGCGACGGGAATGAATAAGGGCAGACAGTATGAATTATGTACATGTGCACATATGTATATATGTGTGTGTGTGTGTGTATATATATGTATATGTTGAGATGTATAGGTATGTATATGTGTGTGTGTGGACGTGTATGTATATACATGTGTATGTGGGTGGGTTGGGCCATTCTTTCGTCTGTTTCCTTGCGTTGCCTCGCTAACGCGGGAGACAGCAACAAAGTATAATAAATACATTTCAACATATACATACACAGACATATAATTGTTTGCTATCTATAGCCCATGCCTCACAACCATATAACATTGTTGGAACCACTTTTCCTTCAAACATACCCATTTTTGCCTGTGGCATGAGAAAGGTGGGAGGTGGGCAGATTAGAAAGGGCAGTGATTAGTGTAATGTTGTAAGATTGTTAGTGAAAGAGAAGAAATACGCGTTTGGATGATTCTTGCAGGGAAATAGTGCGAATGACTGGGAGAAGTATAAAGGAAAAAGGCAGGAGGCTAAAAGATAGGTGCAAGTGGTGAAAAAGAGGGCAAATGAGAGTTGGGGTGAGAGAGTATCATTAAATTTTAGGAATAAAAAGATGTTTTGGAAGGAGGTAAATAATGTGTGTAAGACGAGAGAACAAATGGTAACATTGGTGAGGGGAGATAATGGGGAGGTAATAACAAGTAGTGGTGAAGTGAGAAGGAGATGGAGTGAGTATTTTGAAGGTTTGTTGAATGTGTTTGATCAGGTGTTTGCTTTGAAGAATGTATGTGAGAAATACTTACAAAAACAAATGGATTTGTATAGAGCATTTATGGATCTGGAAAAGGCATACGATAGAGCTGATAGAGATGCTCTGTGGATGGTAGTAAGAATATATGGTGCGGAGGGGAAGTTGCTAAAAGCAGTGAAAAGTTTTTATAGAGGATGTAAGGCATGTGTCCGAGTAGGAAGAGAGGAAAGTGATTGGTTCTCAGTGAATGTTGGTTTGCAGCAGGGGTGTGTGATGTCTCCATGGTTGTTTCATTTGTTTATGGATGGGATTATTAGGGAGGTGAATGCAAGAGTTTTGGAGAGAGGGGCAGGTATGCAGTCTGTTGTGGATGAGAGAGCTTGGGAAATGAGTCAGTTGTTGTTTGCTGATGATACAGCGCTGGTGGATGATTTGGGTGAGAAACTGTAGAAGCTGGTGACTGAGTTTGGTAAGGTGTGTGAAAGAAGAAAGCCGAGAGTAAATGTGAATAAGAGCAAGGTTATTAAGTTCAGTAGGGTTGAGGGACAAGTCAGTTGGGAGGTAAGTTTGAACGGAGAAAAACTGGAGGAAGTGAAGTGTTTTAGATATCCTGGAGAGGATTTAGCAGCATATGGTACCATGGAAGCAGAAGTAAGTCACACAGAGGGAGAGGGGCCGAAGGTTCTGGGAGCATTGAAGAATGTGTGGAAGGCGAGAATATACATATGTGCGTGTGTGGACTTGTTTGTATATACATGTGCATGTGGGTTGGTTGGGCCATTTTTTCGTGTTTCCTTATGCTACCTCGCTAACACAGAAGACAGCGACAAAGTATAATAAATATGAAAAAAATATATATTTCATGTGTCACTGCATGGCGACGAGAATGGAGGAGGGCAGCAAGTACGAATATGTATATGTTTTGTATGTATATGCATGTATACATTGAAATGTATATCACTGCTTCCCTAAATACATCCCATTCTTCCCCCACTGCCCTTACCTCCTTTGTTCTCACCTTTTTCCATTCTGTACTCAGTCTTTCCTGGTACTTCCTCACACAAGTCTCCTTCCCAAGCTCACTTACTCTCACCACTATCTTCACCCCAACATTCTCTCTTCTTTTCTGAAAACCCCTACAAATCGTCACCTTCGCCTTCACAACACAATGATCAGACATCCCTCCAGTTGCACCTCTCAGCACATTAACATCCAAAAGTCTCTCTTTCGCGCGCCTATCAATTAACATGTAATCCAATAACGCTCTCTGGCCATCTCTCTTACTTACATACGCATAATTATGTATATCTCTCTTTTTAAACCAGGTATTCCCAATCACCAGTCCTTTTTCAGCACATAAATCTACAAGCTCTTCACCATTTCCATTTACAACACTGAACACCCCATGTATACCAATTATTCCCTCAACTGCCACATCACTCATCTTTGCTTTCAAATCACCCATCACTATAACCCAGTCTCGTGCATCAAAACCACTAACACACTCATTCAGCTGCTCCCAAAACACTTTCCTCTCTTGATCTTTCTTCTCATGCCCATGTGCATATGCACCAATAATCACCCATCTCTCTCCATCAACTTTCAGTTTTACCCATATCAATCTAGGGTTTACTTTCTTACACTCTATCACATACTCCCACCACTCCTGTTTCAGGAGTAGTGCTACTCCTTCCCTTGCTCTTGTCCTCTCACTAACCCCTGACTTTACTCCCAAGACATTCCCAAACCACTCTTCCCCTTTACCCTTGAGCTTCGTTTCACTCAGAGCCAAAACATCCAGGCTCCTTTCCTCAAACCTATCTCTCCTTTTTTCTCATCTTGGTTACATCCACACACATTAATCCATTCCTGGTACTCCCCCCCCAGGACACAGCATCACCATCCCCAGTGTCAGCGAGGTACCACCAGGAAACAGACAAAGATAGGCCACATCCAGGCCACACACAAACTGTCATGTGCAGTGCGCAGAAACAGCAGCTCCCAATCCACCTCCAAGCCCTACAGACCTCTCCATGGTTTACCCCAAACGTTTCACATGCCTGGTTCAATTCACTGACAGCACTTTGACCCCAGTCCACCATAACGTTCCAATTCACTCTATTCCGTGCATGCTCTTCACCATCCTTGATGTCCAGGATCTGATTGCTCAAAATCTTTTTCAGTCCACCCTTCCATATTCAGTTTAGTGTCCCAGTTTTCTTGTTCTCTCCACTTCTGACACATATTCTCTTTGTTAATCTTTCCTCGATCATTTTCTCCATGTGTCCAAACAATTTCAACGTACTCTCTTCTGCTCCATCAAACCACACTCTGTATATTACCACACATCTTTCTTACTCTTTCATTACTTACTCAATCAAACTACCTCACAACAAATATTGTCCTCAAACATTTCACTTCCAATATATTCATCCTCCTCCGCACAACCTAATCCATCAATAGCCCATGCCTCGCACCCATATAATAGTGCTGTAACTACCGTTCTTTCATTTTTGTTCGAGATAACACTCTTTATTTCCATACAGTCTACAGCACTCCCAGGACCTTTGCTTCCTTCCCCACCCTATGAACCACTTCAGTTTCCATGGTTCCATTAGCTGCAATTTCCTTTCCCAGATATCTAAAACTCTTTACTTCCTTCAATTTTTCTCCACTCAAACTAACTTATCCCTCATCCCTGCTGAACTTAATAAGATTGCTTTTATTCACATTTAGTTTCAACTTTCTCCTTTCACACACTCTTCTAAACCCAAGTCACCAACTTTTGCAGTTTCTCACTCAAATCAGCCACCAGTGTTGTATCACTGGCAAACAACAGACTCATGTCCCAGCCCTCTCTCTCATCCCCTACTATTATTTTCATAATAAGCTTTTCTTCAATTTTCACTAAAATACAGTTGATGTAATCATTACTTTTCAGAACATGAAGATCAATGAAAAGGAGTGAAAAATTTTGTTATTGTGTACTTGTTTCCTGTTTCCTTTGTAATCCACTCTATAGCTATCATATACAGTGCACATAAACTATGTAGAGCTCCCCAAGTCTCAAAGACCCAGAGATTTCTAATGGACATTTTACATACCCTGGTTCAGCTTTCTGACAGTCCATCGATAACCCCCCTCTTTTTTTTTTGTTGGAGGCTCCAGTCATGGACAAAAGGCCACATCAAGGTCGGGCCTTAAATAAAATATAAAGAGGTTAATGGAGGGGAAAATGAAGACTGGAAAAGTATCTAATAAAAATTTTGAAGGAACTGAAAAACCTTTTCCACCTGTCTTAAAAAGTGCTTGGTCATTGTTATTTGGAAACACATGACAGGGTAAAGAGTTTCAGTTTTGAGGCATAGGAAAAGAAACAGTTATCAAAATGGCCCACCCATGAGTTGCAAATGGTCTAGCAGCAACCATGTAATGCAGTAGCATGCCAAATGTTGTGCTATCTCTGATGCCTGTTTCAAATGGAACTCCCTCAAAAGGGTGGCCATAGCAACAGTCTCCATAAGAACTCCAGTGCTGCTTCTTAGCCTTCGTGCCTCGCCCTTAACAGGCCACTGACAAAGGGCAAGCCTAGCCCAGTGTTTGCAGAGGCTCCCACCAAATGTTCCTAATGACTACTACTATCAAATGCTCATACCTACTACTTCTACCTAATGTTTCTACCTACTACTTCTATCTACTTTTCCTACCATTTTGCCAAAAGGCAGGGCTAGTGCATAGTGCTCACTGCAAGATATTCTAGTTATACAGAATGAGCTGCATGAGTTAAGTGTTGTCAAGTAATCCATGTTAGTGAGGCAGAAAGAAAAAACAGCTACCTAGGTCAGAGGAGTGCAACTTGACAACCACTTAAGTCCTGGCTGACTAAGCAGAAGTCACTAACCCTCCCAATACTCGGGTAGATATTACTAGCAATATACCTCACAGGGATATGATACTAATACAATGTTCTCCCTAACCACATCAAGGATGATACCCATTTTTATGAAATTCAAAGTCAAATTCATTGTCTTGTGTAAGACAGTGCTTCTCTGAATGAAGACTTATAGAATGGCTTCATTCTGTTGCAGCCATCAAATTCATACTCAAGTATGTTTTGACTAGTCTAGCTGATGATGGCAGCACAAAAGCAGCCAGCTCTCAGGAGCAAAAACCAAACTAATACCTATACAAGAGGGTAAAAAGACCCAGAATTGTTATGTAAGGCAAGTGTGTAAAGTTTTGATGTAAGCTTGAGAAAGTTGATAAGTTGGACTACTTTTGAATCAGCTGTTAAGTAAGGATGCAAAGAGCCAGAACCATGCACCCCATCAAAAGCTCTATATATATTTCAAAGGCAACTAGTACATAAGATTCTCGAAAATCATTCTGAGATGATAACCAGACACTAGTTACACGGGAAAGAATATCACCAGTTGATCTAGTCATACACAAGTCATACAGGTGATCAGAGAAAAGACAATGAGATTCAAAATCTCTGTAGATATGAGAGTTGAAGAGGGGACTCAAAAGACTTTGAATAAAGATGATGTCAAAGCAACAGGTTGACAGTCATCGGAGTTAGAACGGTCACCCTTCTCAGGGATGAAATGTACCAATGCATGCTTCCAAAAAAATTCTGGTTTTTAAACAGAAATGGAATGGACAAGCAAGTAAAGGTGCAAGTACAGGTCAGGTCCATAAGCCTCACTTGTACCCAGAGAGAGAAGTAATTTTTGGACCGTTCAAAAAAAAGATTACTGGGAGGAGCATAAATCAGTAACAGGAGCATTAGGGGGTGAAGGAATGTTGGTCATCAAAGGTAAAGTCAGAGGAGAAATGACAACCAAAGAGAGTTGTTCTGTCTATGGAAGAGACAGTGATACTGCCATAAGAACAAAAAAGTGAATGGAAGGTTAAGCAACAGTAGTTGTTCCTAATGCTCTAACCCAAAGACCAGAAAGACCTATCAGTTGAAGAGAAGCTATCGCATTTTCTATGAATAATGAATACATTACCTCCCAGATAACATAATTTCAAGATTGTGGGCAGTGATAATTGCTGAATGGGAGAAGGAAGGAGAATTTTTCCATGCCCATATACCTGATCCCTTGGATGAATGGCCCCATAATAGGATGGCTTAACCATGGACTGAAGAAGTGATTGTCCCGGAGGAAGAGGGGATCAACACTTCTATTCCTCCAACAATAATCTCTGCTATGTGTTTGGCAGATAACAGAAGTATCATCACATAAGACACAGTAACCTAACTAAGTTAAGTCAGAAAAGGATTTCATAACTTATTCCAGATAGCTTTGTTGAGGTGCTAATATTTAAGTCTAGATGGGCCGCTGGATGGGGTATGTGCCATTACAACAGATATGAGAGTGTAGTTAGATGAACCAAGTGGGGATGAGATTGTGCAGCTACGCATGGTTTGCATGAAAAAAAAAAAAAAAAATCTAAAATACTAGGAGAGTGGCCACAGTGGTCAGGAATAAGAGTGGGGTGGGTGTAGATACCTGCTCTTGATCACAGAAGGGAGAACATGAGGGCTTCAATTTCCACACCAACCATATAACACCTCTATTTCACTCTATTCCACACATTCCTCACAAGAGATTTATCGACTGGAGAGTTAACTACAGGTTGTCCAAGGCAGAAAAGTACAGGAAAGGTTGAAATGCTAAATGACTTAGTCAATGAAGATACTTTAATTGAAGAACTACAGAGATTAATTGGTTGAAGTAGTGTTCAGCACACTTTCCAAAGGCTACAAAAAACTACAAATTTTTTAACATACAAGAGCTGAGACATGCAATAACAATGGTGTTTGAGGAACAACCTTCATCACATATCCTGATGCAAAGTGGGGAAAAGGAATTTGAAACAGTAAATACATGGAATTTCTTTAGCATCACCTATACTGCAGTCCCATAATGAAGTCTGCCACAGATTCCCAATCTGAAGATAATGTTCTACAATTTGGTACCTAACTTTTCTCTGTGTAACTGCTCCTTTACTCAGATCCTCTTCAATCTGTTTGAATTATAATTCATCTAAAAGGGTGTCATAAATCTCTAATTTTCCCTTCTATTTTCAGATGAAAAAAAAAGGGGAACTTTTCAATGTGTAAACAATCTTTCATTAGTCCCAACTGTATTCTATGGATGTGTCTTGGGCTTGACTGTGAAAGCAATTCAGATGGATTTGTAAGAGACAAAATGCCTGAGGATATGTGGTGTGAAACAGGTTGATTATGTTAGGAAAGACAATGTAAATGAGAAATGTGGTAGTATATGGTCTGATGGAGAGAGCTACCAGGGTTTCCTGGGGTGGCTCACACATATGGAGAGGATGAGTAATGAAAGAGTAACTAAGAGGATCTACATATATAAGAAGTGGAGGGAGAAGAGGAGACCAGGATATGAGTGTGGAGTACACGATGCTTTTGGATATCCGGGTCTGAAGATTTAGGAGGGTTAGAAGCATGCCTGGGACAGAATGAATTGGATCAATGTGCTGTAAACAGGCTGAACCAGGGAACGTAGAACTAAACTGTGGAACAGTCTGTGGATAGAAGCCTCTAGTTTCAGTACATTATTCATTACAGTCAGATAGTGGATATGTGACAATAAGGCCAAGATTCTTTTGCTCCTGATGTGATATGAGGGTGGTGTAGAAAATGCTTTTGGGTATCAGAGGCTGAACATTCAGGACAGAGGCATGCATGGGAGAAAATCAATGGGGGTACTTGGGGAGAGGGAATGTGCTGTCACCAGGATGAACCATGGCATATGAAGTGGTAAAGGTAAACCACAGAATAGTTTGTGGAGCCTGCTTGTGTATGGCAGCCTCTGATTTCATCACAGTTAGATGGTGGATGTGCTCCTGATGCTGCTACCTCACTATGGTGAAAAAAAGAGCTTTAAAACATACAAAACATTTACTGACAGTTTTGGAGAAACTGTGCTTATGCCTACCTACTCCAAATGCATGAAGATGTTGATCTCATAGACATGCAAAACAATTATGCTTTATGAACAAATGTTCAACTTTCTTCTTTATATTTTTAGCAATGTTGCAGAGTCACAACATGACGTGTACATTTCTGAGGTGTGGTGATGGAAAGATATTAACCATTACCTCCACCTACAAAAAATCAACACGACTAATACATCACTGCTTGCCTATCCCACCTGAATTAGGTACAATTAGGAAGAGACGACTGTGCCTTCAAAGAAAAGTCTCGCTTGACTTCTTCCATTCTTACTTTAGATTTCCTACCCCTAACTCCCATCACTTCAAGTAGGCTTTTGAAACTGAAAGGTGGATATCATCCCAAGGGACGATACCTGGCAAAATACTATGTTATAATTCATTGCATGTCATCTGTTCCTCATCCCACCTCACTAAAGCAGGAAACAGCAAAAAGGTATACAAAGAAAAAGTGTGATTCCATACTAAATATGCAAGCAGTATGCTGTTCATATGCCATGCATTAAAAAATTCAGTCACACAAGTGAATGGATTCAGAGATAAGATGTAAGTCGATCACATTTTATTATATACCATACATGAGGTAAATCCTCCACACACATACAAGCTGAATGCAAGAATAAAACACTGATGTAGACTAAAGTATAAAATACATCTGCAGACATATACAACCAGTCAATACAAAATGAAAATAATAAAAAAAAATATATTTATTCACCACAATAGTTCAATAACAAATAAGTAATTACTTTTTACAATATCTTATTCATAACAAAAACTGTACTGAATTACATTAACTTGTCTCAATTCATTAATACCTACTCTATTTTCTACTTGCATCAAATTATTTTCAACTAGGTGACTGATTAAATTTACTCTCCAATGATTCCTTTTATCACTTAAAGTTTTAAATGTCTAAAGTTCTAAAAAAAATAATAGTCATAAAAAACTAGTCACAATTCTTTTGAAGTTCATAAATCAGTGACAGCAATTTTACCTCTGATGCACAGACCCCTCCTCTCCATGCCCTGGAAAGAAGTTACATTATAAGTGAGCCCATATCTACTGTTCCCTCATTCTAAAATACCAATTATCAACAAAGTCATGCTACTGACATATTTACAGATTATTTTGTATCAATTACTGTACACAAAGCTCACTACTTAATGGCAGCATTTTAAGTAATAAATTTATATACAAATAACTTCCTTTTAACAAGACCTTGTCTGATAATCTGTGGTAAATACAAGCAATTATCACGTGGTGCACTGAATGCACAAGGAATATACAGGTAATTTTACCAAACACCTGACTCTACTGAAATTAATACTCACTTCTGCTTGACAATCTTACTAATGCCAAAAAAATCATGCTAATCTACTAAAGCCCAAATTAGTTATTGATAACTGTAATCACCTTCCCCTTCCGAGCAATCATATTAATGCTTGTAATATAAAAATATGTTAAAAAATTCAAAATCCTTATGGGGTGAAATTACTTTGAAAACAGTAAATCCCATGAATGCATAAAAACACTGTTAAATTCTACAGTTTTTTAAAAAAGTTATGCTAATATTACCTCTCATGTATTGAAACTAAGTCACAATTAACATCACATACTTTGCAAAAATAATATCTATTTACGTCTAGTGGGTTCTGATGCGGTGGGCGGTGGAGGGGGTCCCCGTTTTTCAAGCTCTTCCATATATGCCATTAAAATCTTAGACCTCTCCTCAGGCTGACAATCTAGCACAAGATAACGGCGGTCCTTGCGCAAAATTTCCACAACATCACGCATGTGTTGCTCCCCTTCACTACACAGTTTCAAAGAACGATGTGTGATAATTTTTGTCTCCTGTCAATAAAGGGATGATCAGAAAATAAACAGACCTTAGGTGTAACTACAGGTGGGAGAGATATACTTTACACCTATGAATAAAAATGAACATGCACATGAGAAAGGGTGTACTGGCATATATTCATAATTCAAATGATATAACCCCAGGATCCACTTTAAAGGATACTACATCTTCAAGTCTGTGCTAAAATCAGCAGCAATGAAATGATGGACTCCTCTGCAGTAAGAAGTTCCATGATAAGATTTCTTTTTGTCCAATGATGATGATACAACCTTACAAAATGAGACCCTTCACTTGCAGTGCAATCACTTGCAGGAAGAGTTAGGTAACACCCTATATTCAAATGTAAGTACAGTCAACAACAAAAAAATCACCACTTTCCATGATGAAAAAAAGTTTGCAGAATTCTGATATATTCTTCTTGATGCTACCATGTATTGATATGGCATCTCTCCATATTTACAACGGCACTATCAAGATACAAAACTATTAGGTATCATTGGAGGGGCAAAGAAACTTCCTTGAATATTCAGGAACTACCAGATACTTCTATATTCCTATCCTCTGTTATCTGATATATATAATTTTTTCTTGAGTTTATGAGAAAATATGCCTGAATATTTAGCATTTTTGGGAAAAAATTCTAATTCACATTTCAAAACAAAAACAATGCATTTACCACTTTTTCTTTTACTTACCATTTCCCACACCAGAAACATACAAAGAATGGCCTTTTTGCCCAAATCCACTCTCTGAGTCATGTGTAATGCACCAAAATCAGAGCCCTAGATCCAAAACCAGGCCTCGCACATCTTTCATTGGTGTGCCTTGGCCACTTTACGTGCCTTGGCTCACCCTATTGACAGTATGTTACCCTCCTGCATACCAATTCACCTTATATGCCTGCAGTTTCTCACTCAAATCTGCCACCAGAAACAAATCATAAGCAAACAATAACTGACTCACATCTCCATCCCCTATTCACCTGCTACTCTCTCTAAAACCCTTGCATTCACCTTCCTCAAAACCCTATCCATAAATATATCAAACGTGCATGCTGACATCATACAAGACTGCTGTAGACCCATCTTCACTTGGAACCAGTAACTCTCCTCTCTTCCTGCTTGTACACATGCTTTACTATCCTGGTAAAAACTCCTCAATGCTTCTAATAGTTTTCCCTCCATTCAATGTATTTGTAACATCATCTACTAACAATCTCTATCAACCCTAGACCCATAAATGCACCATAAAAATTTTGTTTCTCTAAGGATTTTTTACACAATTCTTCAAAGCAAACACCTGATCCACATGTCTCTATACACCTGAAATCACAATATACCTCTCCACTCTGTGTCTGCTACCACCCTCATAATCACCACTCTCCCATGCAAGGAAGGAAGGAAACAGATGAAAGAATGGCCAAACCCACCAACATACACATGTACATACATAAACACCCACACACACACATATACATACCTAAACATTTCAACGTATACATACACATACATATGTACACATACAAACAAAGTGCATGGGAAAGTGCACCTTCATAGAACATACAAACCTCCAACAGCCACGATCGAACCCGGGACCCCTGTTCAACAGGTGGGAATGCTCCCGTTAGGCTATGGGCCCGCCTGTTGCACAGGGGTCCCGGGTTTATTCCTGGCTGTTGGAGGTTTGCATGATATATGTACACACGTACATATTCATACTTGCTGCTTTCATCCATTCCCGTCACCACCCTATCACACATGAAAGTGCACCCCCCTTCCCCCTGCGAGGTAGCGCTATGAAAAGACAACAAAGGCCATATTCGTTCACATTCAGTCTCTAGCTGTCACGTGTAATGCACCAAAACCACAGCTACCTTTCCATATCCAGGTGCCACAAAACTTTCCATGGTTAACCCTAGACACTTCACATGCCCTGGTTCAATCCACTGACAGCACGTCGACCCCGGTATACCACATTGTTCCAATTTACTCCATTCCTTGCACTCCTTTCACCCTCCTGTATGTTCAGGCCCCAATCACTCAAAATCTTTTTCACTCCATCCCTCCACTTCCACTTTGGTCTCCCACTTCTCGTTCCCTCTACCTCTAACACACATATCCTCTTTGTCAACCTTTCCTCTCATTCTCTCCATGTGAGGAATGCGTGGGAAGTATTCTTTCTCACCTATCCCCAGGGGATATATCCTTTTTGTCAATCTTTCCTGACTCATTCTCTACATGTGACCAAACCATTTCAATACACCCTCTTCTGCTCTCTCAACCACACTCTTTTTATTACCACTCATCTCTCTTACCTTTTCATTACTTACTTGATCAAACCACCTCACACCACATATTGTTTTCAAACATTTCATTTCCAACACATCCATCCTCCTCCACACAACCATGCCTAGCAACCATACAATATTGTTGGAACCATTATTCCTTCAAACATACCCATATTTGCTCTCCAAGATTGGATTCTCGCCTTCCACACAATCTTCAATGCTCCTAGAAGCTTTGTCCTCTCCCCTACCCTGTGACTCACTTCCGCTTCCATGGTTTCATCTGCTGCTAAATCCACTCCCAGATATTCAAAACACTTCACTTCCTCCAATTTTCTCCATTCATATTCACCTCCCAATTAACTTGTTCCTCAACCCTACTGAGCCTAATAACCTTGTTCTTATTCACATTTACTCTCAGCTTTCTTCTTTGACACACTTTACTAAACTAGGTCACCAACTTTTGCAGTTTCTCACCTGAATCAGCCACCAGCACTTTATCATCAGCGAACTACAAATGACTCACTTCCCAAGCCCTCTCATCCACAACAGACAGCATATCTGCTCCTTTCTCCAAAACTCTTGCATTCAACTTGCTAACCACCCCATCCATAAACAAATTAAACAACTAAGTATATATAGATATATATTCTGAGAGTAAATGTGAATAAGAGGAAGGTAATTAAGTTCAGTAGGGCTGAGGGACAAGTTAACTGGGAGGTAAGTTTGAATGGAGGAAGTGAAGTGTTTTAGATACCTGGGAGTGGATTTGGCAGTGGATGGAACCATGGAAGCGGAAGTGAGTCACAATGTGGGGGAGGGGGCTAAGGTTCTATGAGCATTGAAGAATATGTGGAAGGTGAGAGCATTACCTTGGATCAAAAATGGGTATCTTTGAAGGAATAGTGGTTCCAACAATGTTATATGGTTGCGAGGCATGGGCTATAGGTAGGGTTGTTCGGAGGAGAGTGGATGTGTTGGAAGTGAGATGTTTGAGGACAATATGTGGTGTGAGGTGGTTTGATCGAGTAAGTAATGAAAGGGTAAGAGAGAGGTGTGGTAACTGAAAGAGTGCGGTTGAGAGAACAGAAGAGGGTGTATTGAAATGGTTTGGTCACATGTAGAGAGTGAGTCAGGAAAGACTGACAAAAAGGATACATCCCCTGGGGATAGGTGAGAAAGAATACTTCCCACGCATTCCTCACGTGTCGTAGAAGGCGACTAAAGGGGACGGGAGCGGGGGGCTAGAAACCCTCCCCTCCTCGTATTTTAACTTTCTAAAAGGGGGCTAGAAACCCTCCCCTCCTCGTATTTTAACTTTCTAAAAGGGGAAACAGAAGAAGGAGTCACATGGGGAGTGCTCATCCTCCTCGAAGGCTCAGATTGGGGTGTCTAAATGTGTGTGGATGTAACCAAGATGAGAAAAAGGAGAGATAGGTAGTATGTGTGAGGAAAGGGAGCTGGATGTTTTGGCTCTGAGTGAAATGAAGCTCAAGGGTAAAGGGGAAGAGTGGTTTGGGAATGTCTTGGGAGCAAAATCAGGGGTTAGTGAGAGGACAAGAGCAAGGGAAGGAGTAGCACTACTCCTGAAACAGGAGTGGTAGGAGTATGTGATAGAGCGTAAGAAAGTAAACTCTAGATTGATATGGGTAAAACTGAAAGTGGATGGAGAGAGATGGGTGATTATTGGTGCATATGCACATGGGCATGAGAAGAAAGATCATGAGAGGCAAGTGTTTTGGGAGCAGCTGAGTGAGTGTGTTAGTAGTCTTCATGTATGAGACCGGGTTATAGTGATGGGTGATTTGAATGCAAAGGTGAGTAATGTGGCAGTTGAGGGAATAATTGGTGTATATGGGGTGTTCAGTGTTGTAAATGGAAATGGTGACGAGCTTGTAGATTTATGTGCTGAAAAAGGACTGGTGATTGGGAATACCTGGTTTAAAAAGAGAGATATACATAAGTATACGTATGTAAGTAGGAGAGATGGCCAGAAAACGTTATTGGATTACGTTTTAATTGATAAATGCGCAAAAGAGAGACTTTTAAATGTTAATGTGCTGAGAGGTGCAACTGGAGGGATGTCTGATCATTATCTTGTGGAGGTGAAAGTGAAGATTTGTGGAGGTTTTCAGAAAACAAGAGATAATGTTGAGGTGAAGAGAGTGAGAGTAAGTGAGCTTGGGAAGGAGACTTGTGTGAGGAAATACCAGGAGAGACTGAGTACAGAATGGAAATAGGTGAGAACAAAGGAGGTAAGGGGAGTGGGGGAGGAATGGGATGTATTTAGGGAAGCAGTGATGGCTTGTGCAAAAGATGCTTGTGGCATGAGAAGCGTGGGAGGTGGGCAGATCAAAAAGGGTAGTGAGGATGTGTGGATCAGGTGTTTGCTTTGAAGAATGTATGTGAGAAATACTTAGAAAAGCAAATGGATTTGTATGTAGCATTTATGGATCTGGAGAAGGCATATGACAGAGTTGATAGAGATGCTCTGTGGAAGGTATTAAGTGTGTGAAAGAAGAAAGCTGAGAGGAAATGTGAATAAGAGCAAGGTTATTAGGTACAGAAGGGTTTAGGGACAAGTCAAGTGGGAGGTAAGTTTGAATGGAGAAAAACTGGAGGAAGTGAAGTGTTTTAGATATCTGGGAGTGGATTTGGCAGCGGATGGGACCATGGAAGCGGAAGTGAATCATAAGGTGGGGGAGGGGGCAAAAGTTCTGGGAGCCTTGAACAATGTGTGGAAGTCGAGAACGTTATATTGGAATGCAAAAATGGGTATGTTTGAAGGAGTAGTGGTTCCAACAATGTTATAAGGTTGCAAGGTGTGGGCTATAGATAGAGTTGTGCGGAGGAAGGTGGATGTGCTGGAAATTGTGCGGAGGAGGGTGGATGTGCTGGAAATGAGATGTTTGAGGAAAATATGTGGTGTGAGGTGGTTTGATCGAGTAAGTAATGAAAGGGTAAGAGACATGTGTGGTAATAAAAAGAGTGCGGTTGAGAGAGCAGAAGAGGGTGTCTTGAAATGGTTTGGTCACATGGAGAGAATGATTAAGGAAAGATTGACAAAGAGGATATAAGTGTCAGAAGTAGAGGAAACAATAAGTGGGAGACCAAATTGGAGGTGGAAAGATGGAGTAAAAAAGATTTTGAGTGATTGGGGCCTGAACATGCAGGAGGGTGAAAGGCGTGCAAGGAGTAGAGTAAATTGGAACGATGTAGTATACCGGGGTCAACGTGCTGTCAATGGATTGAACCAGGGCATGTGAAGCGTCTGGGGAAAACCATGGAAAGTTCTGTGGGGCCTGGATGTTGAAAGGGAGTTGTGGTTTCGATGGATTATACATGACAGCTAGAGACTAAGTGTGAACGAATGTGGCCTTTGTTGTCTTTTCCTAATGCTACCTCGCGCACATGCGGGGGGAGAGGGTTGTTATTTCGTGTGTGGCGGGGTGGCGACGGGAATGAATAAGGGCAGACACTATGAATTATGTACATGTGTATATATGTATATGTCTGTGTGTGTATATATATGTATACATTGAGATGTATAGGTATGTATATGTGAGTTGGGCAATTCTTTCGTCTGTTTCCTTGTGCTACCTCGCTAATGCGGGAGACAGCGACAAAGTATAATAATAATAATAATAATAATAATAATAATAATAATAATAATAATAATAATAAAAAGGTAGAGGGAACAAGAAGTGGGAGACCAAATTGGAGGTGGAAGGATTTAGTGAAAAAGATTTTGAGCGATCAGGGCCTGAACATACAGGAGGGTGAAAGGCGTGCAAGGAATAGAGTGAACTGGAATGATGTGGTATACCAGGGAGGATGTGGTCAATGGATTGAACCAGGGCATGTGAAGCATCTTGGGTAAACCATGGAAAGTTTTGTGGGGCCTGGATGTGGAAAAGGAGCTGTGGTTTTGGTGCATTGTACATGACAGCTAGAGACTGAGTGTGAACGAATGTGGCCTTTGTTATCTTTACCTAGCGCTACCTTGCGCGCACGGGGGGGAGGGGGTTGTCATTTCAGGTGTGGCGGGGTGGCGACGGGAATGAATAAAGGCAGCCAGCATGAATTATGTACATGTGTATATATGTATATGTCTGAGTACGTATATATATACATGTATACATTGAAATGTATAGGTATGTATATGTGAGTTGGGCAATTCTTTCGTCTGTTTCCTTGTGCTACCTCGCTAATGCGGGAGACAGCGACAAAGTATAATAATAATAATAATAATAATAATAATAATAATAATAATAATAATAATAATAATAATAATAATAAAAATAATAATAATAATAATAATAATAATAATAATAATAATAATAATAATAATAATAATAATAATAAAAATAATAATAATAATAAAAATAATAATAATAATAATAATAATATTAATAATAATAATAATAATAATAATAATAAAAATAATAATAATAATAATAATAATAATAATAATAATAATAATAATAATAATAATAATAATAATAATAATAATAATAATAATAATAATAATAATAATAATAATAATAATAATAATAATAATAATAATAATAATAATAATAATAATAATAATAATAATAATAATAATAATAAAAATAATAATAATAATAATAATAATAATAATAAAAATAATAATAATAATAATAATAATAAAAATAATAATAATAATAATAATAATAATAATAATAATAAAAATAATAATAATAATAATAATAATAATAATAATAATAATAATAATAATAATAATAAAAAGGTAGAGGGAACAAGAAGTGGGAGACCAAATTGGAGGTGGAAGGATTTAGTGAAAAAGATTTTGAGCGATCAGGGCCTGAACATACAGGAGGGTGAAAGGCGTGCAAGGAATAGAGTGAACTGGAATGATGTGGTATACCAGGAGGATGTGGTCAATGGATTGAACCAGGGCATGTGAAGCATCTTGGGTAAACCATGGAAAGTTTTGTGGGGCCTGGATGTGGAAAAGGAGCTGTGGTTTTGGTGCATTGTACATGACAGCTAGAGACTAAGTGTGAACGAATGTGGCCTTTGTTGTCTTTTCCTAATGCTACCTCGCGCACATGCGGGGGGAGAGGGTTGTTATTTCGTGTGTGGCGGGGTGGCGACGGGAATGAATAAAGGCAGCCAGCATGAATTATGTACATGTGTATATATGTATATGTCTGTGTGTGTATATATATGTATACATTGAGATGTATAGGTATGTATATGTGAGTTGGGCAATTCTTTCGTCTGTTTCCTTGTGCTACCTCGCTAATGCGGGAGACAGCGACAAAGTATAATAATAATAATAAAAAGGTAGAGGGAACAAGAAGTGGGAGACCAAATTGGAGGTGGAAGGATTTAGTGAAAAAGATTTTGAGCGATCAGGGCCTGAACATACAGGAGGGTGAAAGGCGTGCAAGGAATAGAGTGAACTGGAATGATGTGGTATACCAGGAGGATGTGGTCAATGGATTGAACCAGGGCATGTGAAGCGTCTGGGGAAAACCATGGAACTCTCGTTCACACTTCTTATCAGATGATGAAAACTTGGTATATCGGGGATCATCCTTAAGTTCCTTTTTCAGATCTTTCCAGTTGGAGTCCAGGTGCACATCTGGCAGCTCCTCCAACAGTTCTCTGATAAATTTGATTAAATTTGTTAAGAGAGAAGGAAATGTCTAGGAAAAAAAAAAATGCATAAAATGGTTTCTTAATATCCACAAATTTCAAAATTGTAGCTAATTGCAAATGCACACAATGATCCAATGATCAAGTCAAAGTCATAGAACAGAATGCCCTTGATTAAATCAGTTCAGAATAATGTTATGCAGATGTGTTACTTGATTAATGATACCTCATGTCTAAGTTAAATAATTTCTATGCAAGATGCAGTGAAGTTAAGCCATCCATTATAGATGCCAAGAAAAACTTTGCCAGTGTGTGTGTGTGTGTGTGTGTGTGTGTGTGCGGGGTCTTTTTTTTTTTTCTTTTTTTCTGAAGCTGAACATGGTACTGACATTGCCAGGGTATATCCATTTTTAGCAATAAAAGGAGTATCATTAAAATTCTGTTATGATCAAAGAATTTTCTTAAAACTACAGCTCTTTCACCAACTCAGAAATATATATGAGTGGATTATAGACAAAAATGGAACAGTTACTGAGTACAATATTTGGCTGGATGATCAGCATCAATTTAAGATGCCTGTGAGTATAGGTACACCCATACCTTGATAAGCACCGAGGATGTGTTCCAGGTCACAGAGCGCTAAGCAAAAAGAGCGCTAAACAGGGCAATCATAACATGGCTCCAATAGAGATGCATACCTACAGCAGCATTACCTACCTATAAGCAATATATAAAGGCTTCATTGGGATACGGGTAACAGTACAAATGATGGCTATGCATAAATGATAAATATCTAAAATCAATTTACAAATATAAAAATATTTAAGGAAAAAACAAAATGAAGATATCATCAGTTATGGTACAGCACTCACAAGAGCATGTGGTCAGAGCAGCTTAAGATAACCACCATCTGTATATCTTACAACAAACATTTTCATATCCCTACTTTAGCTTTTCCTTGAATGCTTGCCCACATTACCAACATTAACACCTGCAGGTGGTTTTCTAGATATCTGGGGCCTCCCGCACACATAAATGTGGGCAAAAATAAGGTAAATATATGGACCATGCTGTAGTAATCACTGTTGTCAGGATCAACACACCTTATAAATGCATTTACACATCCAAATTCCAGCATTTTCTTAAATGCCTTCCCATATCATCACTTCTAATACCTGCAAGCCTTTTTCTAGATATTCTGAGAGTCTTGTGCATAGAAATGTAGACAAACATCCGATCAATAAATCAACCACAGTGCAATAAACATGGCCATCAGAAGCCACATCATGCCTTTTAACACCCTCCTCCTTCCCTTTTCTTTTTACACTGGAGGCTCTAGTCACAAAAAAATATCTACATCGAGGAAGGGCCTTCACTGAAATACATAGGGTTTATGAATAAAGGGAAAATAAAAAGGCAGGGAAAAGCATTTACGAATTTTGGAGGAAGCAAAAGCCTGTCTTTTAAAAGGTGCCAGATCATATTCAGTGGGACAAAGACATGAGAGGATAATGAATTCCAAAGCTTCAAAATGTTGGGAAGATATACTAATCATGTGATGCAGCAGTTTGCTGAAAATTGTGTGGTAGCTAGTGGTGGGGGCATACAAGCAGCCAGATTGCAGGAGCCAAAACCAAATTAATACCTGCAGAAGAGGAAAAAAGAAACAAAATTGCAGCATAGGGCAAGAAGCTCAGGATCTGAAGTTAGCCTAAGAGAGTTTTTAAGTCAAACCGCTTTTGACTCAACTCTGTCAGGTAAGGATGCAGAACCAGAACCACCATAGATGAGAGCACTACTCCATACTGTTACAAGCCTGCATGTTTGTTGTGTCTATGATAGAGAATTGGTATTCTTAGGTAAGCCACGTGGTGACCTGGGAGATCCCAAGAGATTCCTTGACAGGTCCCATGTGTACCTGTGATCTCACACACCTCACGCCAGGTGGCCAAGTTAGTGTGCATGTTGCAACTGGCTGCTAATTATTCTCAGGTCCCATTGTCAAGTGACCCGGGGTAAGCCACCAGGTCATGTCTGGGAAAGGTAACCCACCCATCCTGGCTGTGTCATCAGAAATGCAGGGCTGGGCCGTAAGACAGTATGAGGGCTGGACCTTAGGCCTCCTCCAGCCAATCATATCAGGATGAGGGTGTGACAATCAGTCTTTTGACCAATTAAGAGTAATTGTGGTCATTCCTACCTATCATAGCTGTAGGTGGCCTATCAAGGTGTGGCTAGCTACTCCTGCCTGGTTGTCTGTTCAGATAAAAGACCTAGACGGCAGTCTAGCAGCCGGTTCCTTCAGCAGTCCTGTATCCAGCAAGGTATTGTAGGCTTTCCTTGTCTCGAACCCCGTAGTCACCACTGCCCTAGGGTGTAAGATGTTATACTGTGTCACGACAGTTCTGAGTAATGTGCCATAACTTGTCACTGAATTGCCCAACGATAGCATTATCCTGTGTGCGTACCAAATATAACTGACAACCCTGCTAGGATAGCATTATAACATAAGAATTGGTGACCATGACCCAGGATTTTTCTTGCCTTAATGGAATCTCTTTCCTCGATTCGTTAATCATACCGCTGACCAGTGACGCTGATGACTGAATGTTTCTGTTGATAAGAGCCCTCTCCAAGTGACATTAGATCTTGAACAGCTTTAGAGTTAAGGCTCGTTGTGGATATATCAGGAATAGCATACAACCAGATTTGTCATAGAGTTGGCGACTTTATCAATAAATCAGTTAGTTGGCGAGCAGATTGTAGGTGCTGCGCCTGATGTTGAAATTAGGGTTAACGATATTGTCCCACCATCAAGGACAGCCGAAGCTTTAGTCCCTTCTCAGCTTTACAGTAATGTCAATGTCAATCCCGAATGCTTGCGTCTTCAACTACAGATACAGAAGGAATAGACTGAACTAGCTAGGATTAATGCACAGACAGAGTGGGCATGGACTGAAGAACTTTGATTAATTTTGGAACAGGAAAGATTAGGACAGGGTACGTCACAGTCTGTACATCAGTCTTTACAAGACACTCATGCTTTGTGCCAAAGTTTTGTGAAAACGATGTCACTAAATTTTTCCATACATTCGAAAATGTTGCAAATCAGCTCTCTTGGCCAAAGTCATCTTGGTCGATTTTATTACAACCTGTCCTTGTAAGTATGGCTCAGACAGCATATGCCGCGTTGTCTAGTGACCAGTGTGCTGATTATGAGGTCGTAAAGGATGTTGTGCTGAAAGCTTACGAGTTATCTCTACAAGCTTACAGATGTCAATTTAGAGCTAAGAGTAAGAGTCCTGATCAGACCTATGTCGCATACTTTCGCAAAATGGGCTACGCTCCAAACAAGTTTGTGCGTCTGCAGAACATAGAGAATTAATAATACTTGAAGAATGTAAGAATAGTGTAACTCATGAAGTGCTTAATCATTTCACTGATTGAGAAGTGAAGTCTGTTGATAAGGCTGGGTTACTAATGGATTAGTATGCACTGACTCGCAAACTTGGTATGGAGAGACGTTTGAAGGGTTTCGATGGCAAGGGAAAATCCAGTAATTATGTAACCCCACTTGAATCTGCTCCCTTGCTGGAGGCTCCTTGGAGTAAGAGGGTTAAGGCGTTTTAATTGCGGCAAGGTTGGTCCCCAGGTGAAGGAACCAGAGACTCTACCATGGGTAGGCCAGTGACTCTTCTTCTCAACTGTAGGGCCACCCAGTTATGTAAGTGAAGTTAACCCTGCTCTTAGGAAAGTGGGAGGGCTGCGAGAGTGGTAATCAGTCCGTAGTAGTGGATCTGTCTCATGGGAACTACAACGCGTTCCTGTTGAAGGGCTATGTTAGCAGAGTGGGGTGCTACGAAAAGTCACTGTATTAAGGGATTCTGGTGTGCTGCAGTCCCTGATGTTGGATGGCTTGGTGCCGCGAGGAGAGTCTGGATACCATGTTTTGTTAAATGGGCTGTGGAGGCTCAAGGAAGCTCCAACAGTTGAAGAGTGGGTGGAAACAGATCTCTTCACAGGCCATGCTCTTGTGGTGATTGTAGATACGTTGCCTGTCTCAAGAGTGGACTTTGGGTTAGGCAATGACCTTGTGGGTGGTAAGATGAACTCAGTACCAGAGTTGCCTACGGGACCGGTGGAGTCCACAGAGGCAGCACAGCTTGAGGAAGAGGTACCAGAGACAGTCCCTGAGTACAAAGATGCCAGGTCCATGGCAGCTGGTACAGCAGGCAAGCCATGTTCCTGAGGTCATAGCCGTTGAAATGGAGGGATTGAGTAACCTCTTTGAGAGTGAAGACAGTGAAATGGAGCTGTGTGATGCCCACTTTGCTGGAGGAGACTCTCTTGAGATGGAGGGACTGAGTAAGCTTTTTGAGAGTGAAGATGGTGAAGTGGAGCTGTGTGATGTGCATTTATGTGTGTATATATATATATATATATATATATATATATATATATATATATATATATATATATATATATATATATATATATATATATATATATATATATATATATATATATATATATATATATATATGTATATTGGAAAGGATCACAATTTTGCATGTGATCAAGATATTCCTACAAGTCCACGGGGAAAATGAAACACAATAAGTTCCCAAGTGCACTTTCGTGTAATAACCACAACATCAGGGGAGACACAAGAGAGAAATATAACAGTCAGTTAATATACATCGAAGAGACGAAGCTAGGACGCCATTTGGTAAACATGCGATTATATTTCTCTCTTGTGTCTCCCCTGATGATGTGATTATTACACGAAAGTGCACTTGGAAACTTATCGTGTTTCATTTTCCCCGTGGACTTAAAGGAATATATGTTACTATTTTTCTTATCATTTTGCTTTGTCGCTGTCTCCCGCGTTAGCGAGGTAGCGCAAGGAAACAGACGAAAGAATGACCCAACCCACCCACATACACATGTATATGCATACATGTCCACACACGCAAATATACATACCTATACATCTCAACGTATACATATATATATATACACACAGACATATACATATATACACATGTACATAATTCATAGTCTGCCTTTATTCATTCCCATCGCCACCTCGCCACACATGAAATAACAACCCCCTCCCCCTCATGTGTGCGAGGTAGCGCTAGGAAAGGACAACAAAGGCCACATTCGTTCACACTCAGTCTCTAGCTGTCATGTAATAATGCACCGAAACCATAGCTCCCTTTCCACATCCAGGCCCCACACAACTTTCCATGGTTTACCCCAGATGCTTCACATAACCTGGTTCAATCCATTGACAGCACGTCGACCCCGGTATACCATATCGTTCCAATTCACTCTATTCCTTGCACGCCTTTCACCCTCATGCATGTTCAGGCCCCGATCACTCAAAATCTTTTTCACTCCATCTTTCCACCTCCAATTTGGTCTCCCACTTCTCCTTGTTCCCTCCACCTCTGACACATATATCCTCTTGGTCAATCTTTCCTCACTCATTCTCTCCATGTGACCAAACCATTTCAAAACACCCTCTTCTGCTCTCTCAACCACACTCTTTTTATTACCACACATCTCTCTTACCCTATTATTACTTACTTGATCAAACCACGTCACACCACATATTGTCCTCAAACATCTCATTTCCAGCACATCCACCCTCCTACGCACAACTCTATCCATAGGCCACGCCTAGCAGCCATACAACATTGTTGGAACCACTATTCCTTCAAACATACCCATTTTTGCTTTCCGAGATAATGTTCTCGACTTCCACACATTCTTCAAGGCTCCCAGAATTTTCACCCCCTCCCCCACCCTATGATTCACTTCTGCTTCCATGGTTCCATCCGCTGCCAAATCCACTCCCACATATCTAAAACACTTCACTTCCTCCAGTTTTTCTCCATTCAAACTTACCTCCCAATTGATTTGACCCTCAACCCTACTGTACCTAATAACCTTGCTCTTATTCACACTTACTCTCAACTTTTTTCTTTCACACACTTTACCAAACTCAGTCACAGCTTCTGCAGTTTCTCACATGAATCAGCCACCAGTGCTGTATCATCAGCAAACATCAACTGACTCACTATTCAAGCTCTCTCATCCACAACAGACTGCATACTTGCCCCTCTTTCCAAAACTCTTGCATTCACCTCCCTACCAACCCCAACCATAAACAAATTAAACAACCATGGAGACATCACACACCCCTGCCGCAAACCTACATTCACTGAGAAACAATCACTTTCCTCTCTTCCTACACGTACATCCTTACATCCTCGATAAAAACTTTTCACTGCTTCTAACAACTTGCCTCCCACACCATATATTCTTAATACCTTCCACAGAGCATCTCAATCAACTCTTATCATATGCCTTCTCCAGATCCATAAATGCTACATACAAATCCATTTGCTTTTCTAAGTGTTTCTCACATACATTCCTCAAAGCAAACACCTGATCCACACATCCTCTACCACTTCTGAAACCATACTGCTCTTCCCGAATCTGATGCTCTGTACATGCCTTCACCCTCTCAATCAATACCCTCCCATATAATTTACCAGGAATACTCAAAAAACTTATACCTCTGTAATTTGAGCACTCACCTTTGTCCCCTTTGCCTTTGTACAATGGCACTATGCAACCATTCCGCCAATCCTCAGGCACCTCACCATGAATCATACATGCATTAAATAACCTTACCAACCAGTCAACAACACAGTCACCCCCTTTTTTTATAGATTCCACTGCAATACCATCCAAACCTGCTGCCTTGCTGGCTTTCATCTTCTGCAAAGCTTTTACTACCTCTTCTCTGTTTACCACATCATTTTCCCTAACCCTCTCACTTTGCACACCACCTTGACCAAAACACCCTGTATCTGCCACTCTATCATCAAGACATTCAACAAAACTTCAAAATACCCACTCCACCTCCTTCTCACATCACCACTACTTGTTATCACCTCCCAATTAGCCCCCTTCACTGAAGTTCCCATTTGTTCCCTTGTCTTATGCACTTTATTTACCTCCTTCCAAAACATCTTTTTTTTTCTCCCTAAAATTTAACGATACTCTCTCACCCCAGCTCTCATTTGCCCTCTTTTTCACCTATAGCACCTTTCTCTTGACCTCCTGCCTCTTTCTTTTATACATCTCCCACTCATTTGCATTATTTCCCTGCAAAAATCGTCCAAATGCCTCTCTCTTCTCTTTCACTAATAATCTTACTTCTTCATCCCACCACTCACTACCCTTTCTAATCTGCCCACCTCCCACTCTTCTCATGCCACAAGCATTTTTTGCGCAAGCCATCATTGCTTCCCTAAATACATCCCATTCCTCCCCCACTCCCCTTACCTCCTTTGTTCTCACCTTTTTCCATTCTGTACTCAGTCTCCTTCCCAAGCTCACTTACTCTCACCACTCTCTTCACCCCAACATTCTCTCTTCTTTTCTGAAAACCTCTACAAATCTTCACCTTCGCCTCCACAAGATAATGATCAGACATCCCTCCAGTTGCATCTCTCAGCACATTAACATCCAAAAGTCTCTCTTTTGTGCGCCTATCAGTTAACACGTAATCTAATAACGCTCTCTGGCCATCTCTCCTACTTACATATGTATACTTATGTATATCTCTCTTTTTAATCCAGGTATTCCCAATCACCAGTCCTTTTTCAGCACATAAATCTACAGGCTCTTCACCAATTCCATTTACAACACTGAACACCCCATGTATACCAATTATTCCCTCAACTGCCACATTACTCACCTTTGCATTCAAATCACCCATCATTATAACCTGGTCTCGTGCATCAAAACCAGTAACACACTCATTCAGCTGCTCTCAAAACACTTGCCTCTCATGATCTTTCTTCTCACGCCCAGGTGCATATGCACCAATAATCACCCATCTCTCTCCATCCACATTCAATTTTAACCATATCAATCTAGAGTTTACTTTCTTACACTCTATCACTTACTCCCACCACTCCTGTTTCAGGAGTAGTGCTACTCCTTCCCTTGCTCTTGTCCTCTCACTAACCCCTGACTTTACTCACAAGACATTCCCAAACCACTCTTCCCTTTTACCCTTGAGCTTTGTTTCACTCAGAGCCAAAACATCCAGGTTCCTTTCCTCAAACATACTACCTATCTCTCCTTTTTTCTCAGGAATATATGTATGTATGTATATCATTTTTTTTTATTATCATTATACTTTGTCGCCGTCTCCCGCGTTAGCGAGGTAGCACAAGGAAACAGACAAAAGAATGGCCCAAGCCACCCTCATGCACATGTATATACATACACGTCTACACACGCACAAATACATACCTATACATCTCAATGTATACATATATAGACACACACAGACATATACATATCTACACATGTACATTGAGCAGGGATGCCAGTGGCAAATGTCTCTAGGGCCTGAAAAATATTAGTAGGTGGAAAAAGGGGCAAAATGTGCGTGAAGCGCGAAGTCCCATGCGGCCGGGGTACAGGGCCCGCCTTAGGGCCATGGAAGCTCTGGGGTTTTAGATGCTCTCTGGTGCATTCTCAGCCTAATTTTGAACCATTTAAAGTGTTTTTAAAACCTTTCATTTGACAAAATTATTTCATATTTTTGATCTATTATTAAAAACTTCAACTCACCGTTTTCTCTTGGTCTGTTGTACATATTGTTTGTGCTGCTGGAATACTTTGGCCTTTAGTTTGCTGGCTGTATTGTGGACACTTAATGTTGCCTTCCATGTGTGGGTGACTTTCTTCTCCAATGGAGGCTGGTGTTGGCTGGTGGGTGAACTAGTGCTGGGAGGTTCTGTTTGCTTTCTCTTGTATCTTTCATATGCTGTTCTCATATGATGTGTCACTGACTGGTCAACTGGTGAAGTAAACTTATCTTCTCTGTGATACCTTTGGACTGAAGACTCATTTGTAGCAAGATCAAACTTTACAGTTTGAATAGCACTGAATGTGTCAATGTTCAGTCTATTAGTAGTTTTATTAATTACACTGTTCATTATACTGAAGGACTGTTCTATTCTTGGGCCAGTGAAGATGCTCAGTGCTGGTGTAATGATATGTCTCAGTGCTGGATACTTCTTCAGTGTAACTGCCCACCAATGATCAATTCTGCCTTCTACTGGAGGCAGAGATTTGTCCAGCTGAATATTTGATGCTTAGATTGCACTGATCTTTCTCTGAGGGAGATAATGTTATTTTCACTTGAGATAATGTTATTTTCACTTCTTTTGGCAGGTCTTGAAGGTATGAACAGGTGACTGAGTGTCCTTGTGCTTTGGGGTCAATAGCTGACAACAACATGAGCAGCTTGTTTTTCAGAGGTAGCTTTCCTTGCAGATAGATACCAGCATTCTCATAAGCATTCCTAACTTTGCTGAGGAATGACTTGATGTCTTCAGGCTTCATTTGAATGTGTGTTCACATCTTGTACCTAAAAACATCCTTGAGCACTTCAGAAGATTTCCATCACTGATGACTTCAGTCAGCTAGCTGTCTGGCAGTCAAATCAGACAATGTCTCATGTTTCAAGAAGCACGCAAAGAAACTTCTAAAAAGCTCTGTGAGTTCATCGTGGGCTTTATGAACCATATGTTCCTTTTGCTCAAATGTGAGCACAAAGCTCTTGAACATTGGCAAGACACTGCAGTACAGGTACATACATGCATGGGTAAGTTGACGCTGGTAAAAGAGCCGTTGAACAATCTGTTTCTTCCTCGAAAGTCCTTGAGGTGTTAGTTGCTTGGATTAGAGTTTGATGAAAATTCTGTCAAGCTGCTTCTTGTTCACTAGAAACTTTGCAGGATCAGCTTTCCTGATGACGTCATTAACTATGTATTCACATGCAGAGATATTGCTAACATCCATCCATGCAAAGTAGAAGACGGTGAAGGCATCTAACATTTCAACATTTCTGCATGTTACATTGCAAGATGATAGCCATCAATGTGCAATCCTTTCCGTTGGAATTTTACAAGATATACCCAGCAAGTCACATATGTCATTCAAATGTTCTTGTAAATCAGGACTGTAGTGAAAGTCATGAAAGAGGTCATCTGATAGCTTTCAGCATGCATATCGAAATGTTCACAGAACTTCTTGACAGCATTGTGGATGTGATGGCACAAGTCCCCGTCTATGTCTAGCATATTTGGTGCTACTTCACGTATTATACATTCTCTTCTCAAATCCAGAGTTTTTGCCTCGCATGTATGCTGCTGAGTCACTCAATGACGATACCACATTTCCCAAAGGAATGTCATCTTCCTTGAATGCCTTGGTTATAGCTTCGTATACAGTTGTAGCATTCACAGTTGTCATCTTTACTGACATGTAGTGTTGAACAATACACATTCCAAGGTTCTCAGCAAAATATGAAACAAGTATGCTTAACACCCGCTTGTTATTTTTTGCTGTACATTCATCAATATCAATGGAAAATTTGCTCTTCTTCAAGTCTGAAACTAGACATTTAGATACACCGCTGCAAGTCCATCTTTAAGTTTATATGTACATGAAGTCCTGTCTAGTGACATACCTTGCAAAACTTTGTTATCTCTTACAAGCTCCTTTGCAATGTCTCGTAACTTTGACGTCATTGTAAATGGCAAGTTATTTTCAAAAATGAAGGACACAACCATGGCTTCTACATTTCCTTTCCTATCTGCGTAAGAAACATTTGGTAAAGGGGCACCTCTCTTACCAGAACATGTAGCTGATTGGTGAACATTTGGAGGAGCACTGTACGGTAAAGTGCAGGGTCTGTACTTATGTCCAGATACTAGTATAGCTCCTTTGCCAGCCTTCCCTGACTCTACTGCATAAGCAGCTTTAAAGCTTGCAGGTAGTGTTTGGTTGGTGTCCTGTATCTTCTTTGCTCTCTTATGTGCATCACAGTTGCCATGTTTCACAAGTGCCTTCATTCCTGCACTGCCATATGAAATGGTTTGGTTGCACACTTTGCACAATGCTTTCCCTGCCACATTAAGTTTATGAATGTAATCCGACAAGAAAGCTCCAGTATCATCTTTGGCCTCAAGCCAGCGCCAGTTAAATTTATTCTTGATTCCAACATCAATCAATTTCACGTTAGCGTCTCTTTCAACCTCCATTACGAATCAATTAGAATTATCTGTGATGCGGCTCCAATACAGACTATGCACGCGTTGTCACATTCAAGTCTAAACATACGGTAGAGTGTAATGCACAACCAGCACACACTATAACTTACCACGCCAGGGTTGGTAGAAACTGCAGATATCAATGGCAAATCTTGCGCTCGTTTCCGGCATTCCATGCAGTTCCAAAGGTAAAGATCTGATTAAATATCCATGGGCACACACACAAACGAAAGACTGATGGCCCGACATGCTTATTAATTTGAAACAATTAAGCCTTCATCCAAAATTCACAGATTAAGTCCCCAATGTACACACGCCGTACCGTTTCAAACATAGCGCTTGGCTGCAGACATGCTATCGGTTGCTTAGCCGGCCGGCCACCTGGCCTAGCCGCACAGCCCGCTCGTAGCACTAGGTATACATGCATATGCTGTTGCATCGCGCACATGTACAAACCATTAGCAAAGCATGCAAAAAGCAAGAGCGGGAGAGAAGCTTAATCTCGCTAGGTTAGCCAGTTGTTTTGCAATATTCTTATTTTTAATTACATACAGTATATATACAAAATCCACGATCGATATATGAAAACATCCGTCAAGAGTCTACTTGTTCACTTTCCGGCTGTCATCATTAGAAAGACAAGAGACAGACAGAGAGAAAAATGTGAAACTGGAAATTTGACTCCAATTGATCAAAAAGCTGGAATTCCGGCAATTGCCGGAAAACTGGCATCTTTGAATTCATACTGTCTGCCCTTATTCATTCTCATCGCCAACTCACCACACATGAAATAACAGCACCCTTCCCCCTCATGTGAGCGACGTAGCGATAGGAAAAGACAACAAAGGCCACATTCGTTCACGCTGTCTCTAGCTGTCATGTATAATGCACTGAAACCATAGCTCCCTTTCCACATCCAGGCCCCACACAACTTTCCATGGTTTACCCCATACGCTTCACATGCCCTGGTTCAATCCATTGACAGCACGTCGACCCTGGTATACCACATCATTCCAATTCACACTATTCCTTGCACGCCTTTCATGCTCCTGCATGTTCAGGCCCCGATCACTCAAAATCTTTTTAACTCCATCCCTCCACCTCCAATTTGGTCTCCCACTTCTCCTCGTTCCCTTCACCTCTGACACGTATATCCTCTTTGTCAATCTTTCCTCACTCATTCTCCCCATGTGACCAAACCATTTCAAAACACCCTCTTCTGCTCTCTCAACCACACTCTTTTTATTACCACACATCTCTCTTACCCTTTCATTACTTACTCGATTAATCCACCTCACACCACATATTGTCCTCAAACATCTCATTTCCAGCACATCCACCCTCCTCCGCACAACTCTATCCATAGCCCATGCCTCGCAACCATATAACATTGATGGAACCACTATTCCCTCAAACATACCCATTTTGGCTTTCGGAGATAATGTTCTCGACTTCAACACATTCTTCAATGCTCCCAGAACTTTCGCTCCCTCCCCCACCCTATGATTCACTTCCGCTTCCATGGTTCCATCCTCTGCCAAATCCACTCCTCCAGTTTTTCTCCATTTAAACTTACCTCCCAATTGACTAGTCCCTCAACCCTACTGTACCTAATAACCTTGCTCTTATTCACATTTACTCTTAGCTTTCTTCTTTCACACACATTACCAAATTCAGTTACCAGCTTCTCCAGTTTCTCACCCGAATCAGCCACCAGCGCTGTATTATCAGCGAACAACAACTGACTCACTTCCCAAGCCCTCTCGTCCACAACAGACTGCATACTTGTCCCTTTCCAAAACTCTTGCATTTACCTCCCTAACAAGCCCATCCATAAACAAATTAAACAACTATGGAGACATCACGCACCCCTGCCACAAACCAACATTCACTGAGAACCAATCACTTTCCTCTCTTCCTACAAGTACACATGCCTTACATCCTCGATAAAAACTTTTCACTGCTTCTCACGACTTGCCTCCCACACCATATATTCTTAATACCTTTCACAGAGCATTTCTATCAACTATCATATGCCTTTTCCAGATCCATAAATGCTACATACAAATTCATTTGCTTTTCTTAGTATTTCTCAAATACATTCTTCAAAGCAAACACCTGATCCACACATCCTCTACCACTTCTCAAACCACACTGCTCTTCCCCAATCTGATGCTCTATACATGCCTTGACCCTCTCAATCAACACCCTCCCATATAATTTCCCAAGAATACTCAACAAACTTATACCTCTGTAATTTGGGCACTCACTCTTATCCCCTTTGCCTTTGTACAATGGCACTATGCAACCATTCCGCCAATCCTCAGGCACCTCACCATGAGTAATACATACATTAAATAACCTTACCAACCAGTTAACAACACAGTCCCCCCTTGTTTAATAATTTCCACTGCAATACCATCCAAACATGCTGCCTTGCCGACTTCCATCTTCCGCAAAGCTTTTACTACCTCTTCTCTGTTTACCAAATCATTCTCCCTAACCCTCTCACTTTGCACACCACCTCGACCAAAACACCCTATATCTGCCACTCTATCATCAAACACATTCAACAAACCTTCAAAATACTCACTCCATCTTCTCACATCACCCCTACTTGTTATCACCTCCCCATTAGCCCCCTTCACTGATGTTCCCATTTGATCCCTTGTCTTACGCACTTTATTTACCTCCTTCCAAAACATCTTTTTATTCTCCCTAAAATTTAATGATACTCTCTCACCCCAACTCTCATTTGCCCTCTTTTTCACCTCTTGCACCTTTCTCTTGACCTCCTGCCTCTTTCTTTTATACATCTCCAAGTCATTTGCATTATTTCCCTGCAAAAATCATATGTGTATATGAGTGGATGGGTATTTCTTCGTGTGTTTCCTGGTGCTACCTGGCTGATGCGGGAAACAGCAATCAAGAATAATCTTTTTTTTTCCAGCATTGGGCAAAAGTCCACATCAAGGTCGGGCCTTAATTGAAATATAGAGAGAATTTTGAAACAGAAAAAGAAATGACGGAAAAGTATTTACGAATTCTGGAAGGAGTGAAAATCTTGTCTTTTGAAAAGTGCCACTTCATAGTTGTTGGTAAAGACATGAAGGTAGAGAGTTCCAAAGATTTGACAAGTAGGGAAAGAAGCAGTTATCTAAACAGCTCACCTTGGGTTGCCAGTGGCCAAACAGTAATCATGTGACGCAGCAGCTTGCCAAGTATTGTGAGGTCTAGCTAGTGGTGGTGGGACACAAGTAACCAGCTCTTGGGAGCAAAAACTGATGTAATACCTATAGAAGAGGGGAAGGTGAACCAACATTGCCCTCTTTTTCAACCCATGTACCTTCCTCCTGACCTCTTGCCATTTTCTCTTATACATCTCCCAGTCATTTGCACTCCTTCCTTGTAAGTATTGTCCAAATGCCTCTCTTTCTCTTTCACTAATAACTTTACTTCTTCATCCCACCACTCACTACCCTTTCTAATCTGCTCACCTCCCACCTTTCTTATGCCACATGCATCTTCTGCACATGTACATGCTTCCCTAAATACATCCCATTCCTCACCCACTACCCCCACGTCATTTGCTCTCACCTTTTGCCATTTTACACTCAATCTCTATTGGTAATTCCTCACACAAGTCTCCTTTCCAAGCTCACTTACTCTCACCACTCTCTTCTCCCCGAGATTCACTCTTCTTTTTTGAAAACCTCTACAAATCTTAATCTTCACCTCCACAAGATAGTGATCAGACATTCCCTCAGCAGCCCCTCTCAAAACATTAATTTCCAAGTCTCTCTATTACACGTCTATCAATTAACACGTAATTCAATAATGCCTTTTGACCATCTCTCCTAATCACATCCATATACTTATATATATCTCTCTTTTTAAACTAGGTATTCCTAATCACCAGTCTTTTTTTTAGCACACAAATCCACAAGCTCTTCACCATTTCCATTCACAAAACTGAATACCCCATGTACACCAATTATACCCTCAACTACCACATTACTCACCTTTGCATTTAAATCACCCATCATTTATACCCAGTCTCGTGCACCAAAATTGCTGACACACTCACTCAGCTGTTCCCAAAACACATGCTTCTCGTGATCTCTCTTCTCAAGACCAGGTGCATATGCAACAATAATCACCCATTTCTCTCCATTCACTTTCAGTTTTACCCACATCAATCTAGAATTTACTTCCTTACACTCTACCACACACTCCCACAACTTTTGCTTCAGGAGTAGTGCTACTCCTTCCTTAGCTCTTGTCCTCTCACCAACCCCTGACTTTACTCCAAAGACTTTTCTAAACCATTCTTCCCCTTTACCCCTGAGCTTCATTTCACTTTGAGCCACAACATCCAGGTTTCTTTTTTCCTCAAACATACTACCTACCTCTCCTTTCTTCTCATCTTGGTTACATCCACACACATTCAGACACCCCAATCTGAGCCTTTGAGGAGGATGAGCAGTCCCTCCTTGACTCCTTCGGTTTTCTCTTTTAGAAATTGAAATGCAAGACGGGGAGAGTTTCCAGCCCCTTGCTCTTGCCCCCTTTAGTCGCCTTCTACAACATGCAGGGAATACATGGGAAGTTCTCTTTCTTTCCTATATGTGTATATGAGTGGATAGGTCTTTTTTCGCTTATTTTCTTGAGCTACTTCAATTATGCAGGAAATAGTGATCAAGTTTAACTGATATAAAAATACCTTTATAGTATACGAGCAGTGAATAAATGGAACAGAATGACTTGAAGAAATGGTTAATCCAGAAAGCATACATAAATCTATGATGAAGATGTATGAGAGTAGAGGATGCTCAAGAGAGGACCCCATGGGTATCAACCCCCCCACACACACACATACACACACACACAGAGTAGAAAGAGGTACTTACAGAGTATTGTATTTACACTGCAAGAAACAGATGGAATACAGAACAATGTTTTAAACCAGAGAGCATCTGAACACGGAAGCTTCAAAACTATCAAAACAAGAATAATTCCTGGGAACATACGAAAATGATATCAAACCAAAGTATATGAATGTCCTACGAAGAACTTGAAAAATCATTCAATGCAATAACAAGAAAATGAAGAAACGTAAATTGAAAGACGTCAAAAGCACTCAAAACAAGATAAGACTTATTGATGAAGTCAATTCCTAAAAAACCTCACATTGACAACTATGAAGAGGAGTAGAAACTGAAAGAAACAGTATTCAATTCCTAAACCTCACATTGACAGCTATGAAAGAGTAGAAACTGAAAGAAACAGTATACCTTAACATGCAATATGTGTGTTGAGCACTACTCCACTAACCATCCTATCTTGGCATAACCTCACCAAAGGTACTTTTTGGTAGGGAGGTACTCCAACCATTTTGGCCACCCTCCTTTCTCTCTAATACAGTACAATCTACACTAATATCTCTTTATGCTATTACTTTATTTCATTAGTTATTAAACAGATTTTGACAATTGTCATTTTTCAAATTCTGACAGGTTTACATTCATATTTGGTTTCTAAATTTCTATTATAGCACAACTTATCCCTCCGTTAAATGAAATGGTTACAAAACATACTGATACACTATAGCAAAACTCTGGTAAAGGTATGATCTTTATGCGAGGGCAGGGGGTAACATTCAAACTGTCTTTCAAGTGTACAGGCAAATTTCTTCAGCAGATATGGACAACTTCATCATGACCACTGAACCTTATGAAGGTGAAGGCTTTTCAGTGGTCCTCTTGTGTCTTTTCTTGCAATTTCAATGCTCTCAAAGACCTCTATAGGTGTTGCGGCTTTTGAACTTTGTCATTCAGCTCTTCACATATTCTTACATTGTAATATACACATCTTCCCTCTGAATTTGTAACCCTAATTACCTACTTGATAATCTAATTCTCATGAATTAGCCAAACCACTGAATGTTTTAGACTGGTGGGTAAAAATCAACTCAACCATGTGAAGCCTGGTAACACATTACCTGAGGTAGTGACAATTACTATACCATGCACCCTGACTTCCTGATTCATGGGTATCAAGCTGCCAATCAAATAAGCATGTCTGGGGCAAGGGTCTATGGTTCATCAAGTTATGAAAAACAGATACGATAAAAGTATATATGAAGATAAATGGAAGGATAAACACAGGAACATCAAAAAAAATGAAAGACCAGGAGTAATATGGGTACAAGTGAGAAACTGAGAAACTAGTATGGAGGAATCTCTGAGCATACACTATGACTTGGGTGTTTGGATAAAGCTTAACCACTGTTGTAAAAAAGGAACTGGTATGCAAGACAATGACAGACTAATGGCAGACATTAAGAATAATTACCATATGTTAATTTAAGCCATCAAAAAGATTCCAATATTTATCATTAGTCCTATCTTCCTTCCTTCCTGTCTTGGCCCTTCCATACATATGGGATTTTGTAATTCATATTAATTCTAGAAAAAAAGATTTCATACCTAAACTTTTCTCGCTTGCGTTTAGTAAGGTTTTCAACGTGATTATTGAATAGCTTTTCCTTTTCTTCACGATCTAAGGCTCCTGCAGATTCCCATCTTGAGTCTTTCTTTAAAGACTTCTTTGCTTCCTTCCATGTGTAATCAGTGCTTCTTACCTAAAAAGTAAATTTGGTTTATAAGAACAATTTGTTTATGGATGGGGTTGTTAGGGAGGTAAATGCAAGAGTTTTGGAAAGAGGGGCAAGTATGAAGTCTGTTGGGGATGAGAGAGCTTGGGAAGTGAGTCAGTTGTTGTTCACTGATGATACAGCGCTGGTGGCTGATTCATGTGAGAAACTGCAGAAGCTGGTGACTGAGTTTGGAAAAGTGTGTGGAAGAAGAAAGTTAAGAGTAATGTGAATATGAGCAAGGTTATTAGGTACAGTAGGGTTGAGGGTCAAGTCAATTGGGAGGTGAGTTTGAATGGAGAAAAACTGGAGGAAGTGAAGTGTTTTAGATATCTGGGAGTGGATCTGGCAGCGGATGGAACCATGGAAGCGGAAGTGGATCATAGGGTGGGGGAGGGGGCGAAAATCCTGGGGGCCTTGAAGAATGTGTGGAAGTCGAGAACATTATCTCGGAAAGCAAAAATGGGTATGTTTGAAGGAATAGTGGTTCCAACAATGTTGTATGGTTGCGAGGCGTGGGCTATGGATAGAGTTGTGCGCAGGAGGATGGATGTGCTGGAAATGAGATGTTTGAGGACAATGTGTGGTGTGAGGTGGTTTGATCGAGTGAGTAACGTAAGGGTAAGAGAGATGTGTGGAAATAAAAAGAGCGTGGTTGAGAGAGCAGAAGAGGGTGTTTTGAAGTGGTTTGGGCACATGGAGAGGATGAGTGAGGAAAGATTGACCAAGAGGATATATGTGTCGGAGGTGGAGGGAACAAGGAGAAGAGGGAGACCAAATTGGAGGTGGAAAGATGGAGTGAAAAAGATTTTGTGTGATCGGGGCCTGAACATGCAGGAGGGTGAAAGGAGGGCAAGGAATAGAGTGAATTGGAGCGATGTGGTATACCGGGGTTGACGTGCTGTCAGTGGATTGAAGCAAGGCATGTGAAGCGTCTGGGGTAAACCATGGAAAGCTGTGTAGGTATGTATATTTGCGTGTGTGGACGTATGTATATACATGTGTATGGGGGGGGGTTGGGCCATTTCTTTCGTCTGTTTCCTTGCGCTACCTCGCAAACGCGGGAGACAGCGACAAAGTATAATAAAAAGAAAAAAAAAAAAGAACAACAGTGCACTAAATCAAAACAAATTAAAAATTATACTAAGAATATATTCTCAATTGGATAAAAATGGCCAATCATTCTTTTATAGTATGACTCTATCACTTCTTCCATGAAAAATTACAATCATACTACTGGTAACAACACTTAATATCAACACTAATAATACTATAGATAATGAAAAACATACATGAATCATTTCTAGTATCAACTCCAACTATACTTTTAAAACCTGAGAAAATATCTAAACTTACTAAATCTGCCAGTAAAGCATTAAAATTGTGAACTGCTTCATCATGCTTGTGCTGCATTCGCTCCTTGTCACGATCCCGAAGGTGGCCTGCAAGAGCCCTCTGGACCTCCTCCTCTCGCTTTCGTAGAGATTCTTCAATTCTCCTTTGCCTTTCCCGTTCCTCTTCCTCAGCGGCTTCATTTGCTTCTCCATCTTCACGTTCTTCATCAGGCACATCACTACCTGTGTCTTCGCCCTTTTCGAAAAATATCAGGAGGCAATCACATAAATTCATAATCCTTGAGCTATTTCTTACACAATTTTTTTTTCTCAGAGAACACTTTTCATTAAAGATTGATTTAGTATTTTACAAAAAATCAAGCACATCAAATAATTTTATGCAATCTGCAACTAATACAACACCTCAATGTAATATGATCATGCATGTTCTAAAGACATTAACCAAAGTCCGTACCATGCTAGACAATTTGGCTCCCCTAACCTCGCTCTTATGAGTGTCCTCCAAGTCCTCGCCATCTTCATGAACTGCTTCATGGTCTTCCTTCTCTCTCTCTTTCTCCTTTTCCTTCTCTTTTTCTTTCTTTTCTTCTCGATCCCTCTCTCTGTCCTTATCTCTCTCTCTTTCTCTGTCCTTCTTTTCTTTCTTCTTCTCTTTGCGATCAGACCTTTCTCTTTCCTTACTACGGTCACGGGATTCTCGACTTCTTCTTTCCCTTTCCCTGTCACCACGTTCTCTGTCACGTTCCCTGTCACGATCCCGATCACGGTCAGAGCGATCTCTGTCACGTTCCCTATCTCGTTCACGTTCCCTATCCCTATCTCTATCACGAGTTCTTGATCTATCTCGGGAACGCCTCCGTTCTTCTTTGACCTGCAACATTTGATAAACTGTAAAACAATCACTGCAAAAACACAATCAAAACATTATAAAAATTTCATCAATAAGTAGTCAATACTATCACACTAAAAGTAGCAAGAAGGAATTAAAGCTCAGTATATGAGAGAGAGAGAGAGAGAGAGAGAGAGAGAGAGAGAGAGAGAGAGAGAGAGAGAGAGAGAGAGAGAGAGAGAGAGAGACACACACACACACACAGAGGATTCATACTTGCTACCCTTCATCCATTCCCGGTGCCACCACCACGTGCATCAGCGGGGTAGCACCAGGAAACATAAAAAAAAGGCCACATCCACTCACACTCATTCTACTGCTTTAATGTATAATGAACTGAAACTACAGACCTTTCCATAGTTTACCCCAGATGTTTCAAATGCCCTGGTTCAGTCCACTGACAGCACATCGACCCCAGTATACCACATCATTCCAATCACTATCCTGTGCATGCATTTCACCCTCCTGCATGTTTAGGCCCTGATCGCTCAAGATCATTTTCACCCCATCCTTCCACCTCCAATTTGGTCTCTTGCTTCTCCTTTTTCCCTCCACCTCTGACACATATATCCTCTATGTCAACCTCTCTCCACTGTCCAAACTATTTTGAACACATATCTCTCTTACCCTTTCATAACTTACTTGATCAAATCACCTCATATAACATGTCCTCAAAAATTTCATCCATATATATCTTAGAAAGCCATGGTGACATCACACAGCTCTGCTTCACACCAACATGCTTACCAAAGCTTTCGCTCAACTCTCTATCTGCTTTTAAACATACATTTGCTCCTCTTTAGGAAGTTTTCACACCATCAAACAGTTTTCCCCCTACTCCATATATCCTTAGCACACCCCATAGGTATATGCACCTATGTTTGACATAGAAATATGACAAAATAAGTACCTAGAACACACAGAAAATTAAAATCTGTATGTCTATATACCTGGTGATGGGAGAGAAAAAAATACTGCCCACGTATTCCCCGTGTGTTGTAAAAGGCGATTAAGAGGGGCAGGTGCGGATGGATGGTGAGGAATTTTTCCTCTAAGACTCAGTCATTTGTTCTTGTTGCTACCTTGCTCATGCAGAAAGTGGCAGAAAAATAGAAAAAAAAGTCTATACCTGGTCAACCACTTTCCTATACCATAAGCAGCCCGCTAAACACTGCCAAATGCAATGCACATCCTGTCATCCGTAACCTTGTTGAATGTATGGACATAAAGTTCTTTTGCAGCTGTAATAAATGTGGAGGCAGAAACCAACTGTACATCTCAATCTTTAAGGTAAGATACCTTTTCATTTTTTTAAGAAAATCAGCTGAAAGGGATGAATACATGATGAAAGGAAAAACAAAGGAAAAACAACTTTGGGAAATCAACTGGATCATACACAACTGTCTTGCGTTGAAGCAAATCCTTTTATAGCAATCTGTATAGACCAAACACTACAAGTATGAGATAATTTTAAATACATATATCACACATTTATTTATCTATATTATTCATTTTTCTTTGTCACTGTCTCCTGCATTAGCAAGGTAGCGCAAGGAAACAGATGAAAGGATGGCCCAACCCACCCACATACACATGTATGTACATACACGTCCACACACGCAAATATACATACCTAAACATCTCTACATATACATATGTATACACACACAGACATATATATATATACACATGTACATAATTCACAGTCTGCCTTTATTCATTCCCATAGCCACCTCGCCACATATGGAATAACAACCCCCTCCCCCCTCATGTGTGTGAGGTAGCACTAGGAAAAGACAACAAAGGCCACATTTGTTCACACTCAGTCTCTAGCTGTCATGTAATAATGCACTGAAACCACAGCTCCCTTTCCACATCCAGGCCCCACACAACTTTCCATGGTTTACCCTAGACGCTTCACATAACCTGGTTCAATCCATTGCCAGCATGTCGACCCTGGTATACCACATCATTCCAATTCACTCTATTCCTTACACGCCTTTCACCCTCCTGCATGTTCAGGCCTCGATCACTCAAAATCTTTTTCACTCCATCTTTCCACCTCCAATTTGGTCTCCCACTTCTCCTCGTTCCCTCCACCTCTGACACATACATCCTCTTGGTCAATCTTTACTCACTCATTCTCTCCATGTGACCAAACCATTTCAAAACACCCTCTTCTGCTCTCTCAACCACACTCTTTTTATTACCACACATCTCTCTTACTCTATTATTACTTACTCGATCAAACCACCTCACACCACATATTGTCCTCAAACATCTCATTTCCAGCACATCCACCCTCCTCCGCACAACTATATCCATAGCCCATGCCACACAACCATATAACATTGTTGGAACCACTATTCCTTCAAACATACCCATTTTTGCTTTCCAAGATAATGTTCTCGACTTCCACACATTCTTCAAGGCTCCCATAATTTTCGCCCCCTCCCCCACCCTATGATTCACTTCTGCTTCCATGGTTCCATCCACTGCCAAATCCACTCCCAGATATCTAAAAAACTTCACTTCCTCCATATCACACATATCTTGTACATACAAGATATTTAAAGAAAACAAATAAGAATATTAATAATCTAGAGTTAAATCACTCACTTTAATCATGTAATCACGGAACCAATCCTCACGTTGAACTCCAGATTCCACAATCTTATATCTGGGATCACCATCAACTTTGCGTTTAACATCAGACCACCTGCTGTGGCGATCAATATCAGCCTCTTTCAGCATGGTAAAGAAGTCCTTCTTTATCTATATTTGAGAGAAACAAAGCACCATATTATTGACAAATATTAAGTTACACTGGTTCTGATATTAATAACTATTAATAACTGCCATCTGAAAGGGAAGCACATTAGCTCTGCCATGTCTCCATACTATGACTATATATCCTACATCCTGTAAGGAATGAATATTCATGTTTAAGGGGAATATATGCACCTGAAAAGGAAAGGGGTTTAGGTCCAGTAAAGTGGGGATTTGAACCATCTTCCCTAACTATCAAGTACTATGATATAAATTATTCACAATATTGGCTTGTTCTCTGGGTTCTTTCTTTAAGTATTTTCATCTTTTCCATGAAGAATTATTATTTTCTATTTTTGTTTTTGTTTTTAGTTGTACAGTGGCAATAATGATATATTAACAACTTAGCCTTTTCAGATTCAATCATGCATAAAATCATTACAATAAAGGAGCTCTGAGATGACATTCTAAGGCTCGGTAGGTCAGGATCACAAAAAGTCAAACATGGCAAACTTTCATTGCTTTTTTTTTTCACATCTTACAAGGCTGAGTAAAAAATGATTACTAGATGACCATACAAAACAAGTTCTGATAAAGAAAGACAATGAGCACTGAAAGTTGACCTTTCTGTTTGAATGACTAATAAATCGACTACAAGGTAACAATAAATAAATAAATCTGTGTACGGGTAAAAAAAAAAATACTGCTGAGAATTATTTTCCATCACAACCTAACAGCAACTACAATTCTGATGCTCTTCATCAACTTAAGACTAAAATATCTTATTTCACAAATCAGTGACTGAGTACATTCCTCCAGAAAAAGAAAACTCCATAAAGCATGTTACATGGTTATCATCATTTATATTATCAATTCAGCAACTAAGTTTTGATAAGTAAATGATCTTGAGTGCAAACTGAATAGGTAGTTTTAACGATAAATAAATGATCATGAGTGCAAAATGAACTGGTAGTACTGACAACTGACTGAGTAAAAACGTAGCAAGAGATGGCTCAGTACCAAATATTACATGCGCTTGGCTTTATCCCGCTCTGGGGCAGAGAATAAATAGAGAGGGTGGTGGTGATGGTAGGAGTGGAGGTGGAGGGCGACTCTCGACCAAGGGGGCCACCCGGACCTTCCAGACAGCACCGGCAGCGGCAAGAGGCTGCAATGCGCGACCCAACATCAACAATGTGTCATCAGCAGGGATGCAAGCAAGCCCACAACTGCTGTGCTACATGTGGGCTTCCTCGCATTGCCTTGTTATAAGCTGCATCTGGGGTCTACGTCAATTCAGCGCCACAAAAGACTGCTTCCAAGGTTCATATGGCTGGAGCGTTGTACTAAATACGGTTTAAGCCTACAAACACCTTCACTCTTCTCTTTTACATTTAAATCTTATTATTCTTAAAACATTACACATGCAACTTGAAAAAATTAATGTTGCAAATCTTTCCCATATGTGAGAATTCTTCATATATCAAGTCATTCTGATATTCATATGCAGAATCAATTCTACATTTGGTTAATCTATCTTTATCTTTCATTCATCTGTACTAAAAGAGAGGGTGCAGTAGAAAGATAGACTAATCTCACCAACATCAAACCTACAACCTAAGACAGAAAAATGTATGTATATACACAAACAATATGACCTGGAAAGACATTTTTTTTCAATTTAGACTTCCTGAAAAGAGATAGTTTATTTTCCTGAAAGCATAAAATTCTGACAATGTATTCCTACATATCTGACTCTGAGATAAGCAATCACACTCCTAACAAGCTTGGATATCACTAGAAGCATCACTTGAAAACAGTGCTATTAATAATCATCAATCATTTCAGGACATCATATATATAAATAATTTTCAGATAAACTGAAAATACAAACATGTATGACACTAATATATCAGAATTAAGGTATGTATGTTATATAATATAAAAAAAACTGGCAATATTTCATTTGTATTCTGAATGAGCTTTGAAGAGCCCAATTTAAGAGAAATATAATTCAAGAAATTTCCACTTTTTTCACTGAAGATTAAATTAATTTGAAGATATTTCAAATTTAAAATTATCTATTATATATATGTATATATATATATAAATATATATCCATAATGTAAAGTGGGTTAAAAGCTGAAAATATAAAAATGTAATGATGAAATGAGAAAATGTAAACTAAAATACAGGATTTTTTCTGAAATTCTACTCATTCCTCTCTTGATTGTACCACTTAATGGAAATTATATGAAGACTGAGTAAAGACTTCTAAACTCAGACCGGTGTGTTTATGAGAAGTGGAGAGAGTAGAGGTACTGCTTACTGAATTTTGGGCATGTGCCAGCTGATCATCGGAGATGGGATCTATCCCACATTCAGGATGATTTAATTCAAACAAATTCTTGTTGGGAAGCACTCTTGCATCAGAATTCCTTAAACTGCAAGCCTTATTCTGCTGTTAAGACACTGGTTAAACATAAAAATCCAAGACATGTCATTAAATTTGCAGATTATAGCTTGAAAGTAACTAATGTGTTGTAAATGCAACTATAGTTTGACAAAAAAGAAAGATGACACAATATGGTTCTTTACAAATACCTAGACCACACTGAAAATCATAATTCATCTATCTATATCCAATAAGCCACTTCCCAAGTTCAAAGCATTCACCCATTCAGAATCATCCTACATCAACTTTACAGGAACATTTCAATAAAATATGATTAGGATGTGCCATTGCTCATACTATAAGCAGACCATCATGCTACTATATCATTTCACTTGATATATATATATATATATATATATATATATATATATATATATATATATATATATATAATACTCACTGGATATCTTATGCTTGAGTTATGTATAATGATGTCTTTCTTTGGTAAAAGGATAGTATATCTGACAAATCAAATTGGGCATGGACAAAAGAAGTAGCCAGAGTTTAGACAGATGGACAGAAGGAAAGTACTAAAAGGGAAGATGCAATGGTGCTGGATCTAAACATCAAGCTCATTAATTTAAAAGGGAATAAACAAAATAAAAGACAAACAATTAATAAAAGAAGGAAGATTCTGAATGGGCTGCTCTACATTAAACGTGGAAAAAGGCACGATTGATAATTATAAGATTTTTTTCAAAAATCAAAATCTTTTTGTTTTAAGACAATTATTCTTATTTTTCTTAGGTTTATATACTAAAATTTAAAAAAAATGAAAAAACTTCTTATGCAATACCTTATAATCAAGACACTTATACTATTGTAAAGTTTCTAATGACTGAATGCATAAATATTGAACTAATAAATAATGTTTAACATTTGGTCTAACTCATCAAACCAGTAAAATAAAAACAAATCATGCATATTTGTATCAATAAATCAAGTTTTCCTTCAACCGGTGATCTGCACTGTATCTAGATTTTAGTGGTCTTCCAAATTTTCAAACTTCAAGCTATACTCCAAAGACGGATGCTTCATTTGATTTTGGACTAATTTACCGCTCATTTGTTTAACCTCACTGACTTACAAGCAGAGGGATCCCTCTTTCTTTTGACTCATGATCTATGCTTTTCGACAAAGAGCAACAGTCAATCAACTCCTACTATAACATTATCAAAGTCCTCTTCAGTCTTCATGACTTTAAATATTGGTTCAATGATCAGTGAATTAAATGTTTTGGGGAAGTTTAAGAAATAGCTATTTTGCTTTGAACACTGAAATACATATTCTCTACTATCCCTAGAGAATGACGTGAGAGAATTCTACCCACTAATTCCCTGCTTGTCGAAGAAATTGACTGGAAGGGAGAGCCTGGAAACTCTCCTCTTTTTGTATAACAATTTCTAAAATATGAAGCAGAGGAAGGAGCAAAGCAAGGAGTGCTCATCCTCCTCAAAGCCAATGATGGGGGTGTCTGAATGTGTACTCGTGTCAAAGATGAGTGGAAAAAGAAAGACAGGTAGTATATTTGAGGTAAGGAACCTGGACGTTCTAGCTCTGAGTGAAACAAAGCTGAAGTTAAGGGTAATGGGGACCAATGATTTCAGAATGTCTTCGGAGTAAAGTCAGGAGTTTGAGAGCTAAGGAAGGGGTAGCAATACTACTGAAGCAGGAGTTGTGAGCTCCAGGCTGATTTGGGTAAAAATAAGAGTGGATTACAAGAGATGGGTGATGACAGAAAAGATGATGAAAGACAAGTGCTTTGGGAACAGATAAGAGAGATTGTCAGCTGTTTTGATGCAAGAGACCAGGTATCAGTGATGGCTGATTCAGCAGTTTTGATGCAACACACTGGGTATCAATGATGGGTTATTTAAATATGAAAGTGGGTAATGTGGCAGTTGAGAGTATAACTGACGGGCACTGGGTATTCAGCAAAGTAAATGGAAGTGGTGAACAGCTTCTGGAGTTGTGTGCTGAAAATAGAGTGGAGAGGGAATACCTGGTATAAAGAGAGGGACATACACAAGATGTAGGAAAGATGTTCAGGGGGCATTACAGAAATACATACTAATTGTGTGATGTGTAACAGAGAAACTGTTAGAGATGTTGAGAAGGGCAGCTGATGGGATGTCTGATCATTACCTTGTGGAGGTGAGGGTGAAGATTTGTTGAGGGTTTTCAAAAAAGAAGAAATGTTATGAGTGAGATGATGGTGGTGAGAGTGAGAAAGACTAGAAAAGAGACGTGCATAAAGAAATACCCAGATGGATTAAGAGCAGAGTGGCAAAAAGTGGGAGTAAATGAAGCTAGGGGAGTGGATAAGGAACAGGAGAGGATATGGGGTAATGAGTGGAGGAATGATGAAGTTGCTAGAGAGAAAAAAGGGAGGTACACAAACAGCGCATACTGGAAGGAAGTGCAAATGACTGGGAGATGTATAAGAGAAAGCAGCAAGAGGTCAAGAGGAAGGTGCTGGGGTTGCAAAAGAAGGCAAATGAGACTTGGATGAGAGAGTATCAGTATCAAGGAAAATGTTTTGGAAAGGAGTTTAACAGTATGAGAAAAATAACAATAACAAAAACACATGAGAACATCAGTGAAGGGAGCAAATGGGGAAGTGGTAACAGGTAGAGATGAAGTGAGTACTCTGAACGACTGTTAAATGTTTGATGACAGGGTGACAGATGTAGGATGTTTGGGCTAGGGTGGTATGCAAAGTGAGAGAGTCACAGAAAGTGGTTTGGTGAAGAGAGAAGTAGTGAAAGCCTCACAGAAGATGAAAGGTGGCAAGGTGGCTGAAGTGGACGGTATTGCAGTTGAATTTCTTAAGGAAGGGGGTGACTGCCATGTGGACTGGTTAGTTACGATTTTCAATGTATGTATGGGTAACGGTGAGGTACGTAAGGATTGGCAGAATGCACGTATAGTACCACCGTATAAAGGCAAGGGGAAAAAAGTGAGTGTTCAAGCTATGAAGGTATAGGTTTACAGCATGTACCTGGTAAGTTATACAGGAGAGTGGTGACTGAGATGGTGAAGGAATTTACAGAACATCATACTGGGGAGGAGCAGTTTTGTAGAGGGTATGTGGATCAGGTGTTTGCTTTAAAGAATGTGCATGAGAAATACTTAAAGAAAGAGAAGGATTTGCATGTGGTATTTATGAATCTGGAGGATGCATAAGATAGGTTTGATGGAAATGCCTTGTGGAAGGTGTTAAGAATATATATGGTATGACAGGAAAGCTGCTGGAAGCAATGTGAAATTTTTATCAAGGGTAAAAAGCATGAGTATGAGTATGAAGAAAGTAAGTGGTTCCAAGTGAAGGCTGGTTTGTGGCTGGAGTGTGTGATGTCACTATGGCTTTTTAATTTGTACATGGATAAGGTGGTGAGGGAAGTAAATGCAAGAATTTTAAGATGAGGGAGGTAAATGCAAGAATTTCAAGAAGATGAGGGAGATGAATGTATGAATCTTCAAGAGAGGGGCGAGTACGCAATCTGTAGGGGATTAGGGGGCCTGGGAAGAGAGTCAGTTGTTGTTTGATGGTGACACTGCATTGATGGCAAATTCAAGTGAGATACTGCAGAAGCTGGTGCCTGAGTTTGGAAGCATGTGTTGAAAGCAAATGTAAATAAAAGAAAGGTTATTAGGTTTAGCAATGTAGTGGAAGAGGTTTGCTGGGGTGTGATTTTGAATGGAGGAAAACTGGAGAATGTGAAGTGTTTCAGTTATGTAAGAGTGAACATGGCAGTAAATGAAACCAAGGATGTGGAAATGAGTCATAAGGTGGGTAAGGAAGCAAAAGTTCTAGAAGAGTGTACTTTAGAGTTGAACAGAAAGTTTACTTTAAAGAAAGAATGAGTGAGGAGATGTGGACAAAGACGCTATGTGTGTCAGAAAAGAGGGGACAAGCAGGGGGGGGACCAAGTTGGTGATGAAAGGATGGAGTGAAAAAGATTTTAAGTGATCAGGGACTGAACGTGCAAGAGAGTGAAAGGTGTGCATAGAACAGAATGAATTGGAATGACGTGGTGTATAGGAGTCAAAATGCTGTCAAAGGACTGAACCTGGGTATGTGAAGTGGCAGGGGGTAACCATGAAAAGGTCTGTAGGGCTCTGATTGTGGACTGGGAGCTGCAGTTTTGGTGCATAACTCATGAAAGTTAGAGAATGTATGTGAGAGAATAAGGCCTTTCTTTTGCCTGTTTCTGGTGCTAACTTGCTACTATAGGAAATGGAGATCAAATACATATACATATACACATAAACATACATGTACAAATATATACATACATACATATACATATAAACACATGTACATTCTCATATTTGCATGCCTTCATCCATTTCTGATGCCACCCTGCTCAACAGGAAATGGACATTTTCTTCTCCCCTCTCCCTAAGTATTCCCCACATGTCATAGAAGGTGACTAAAGGGGGCGGGAGCAGTGTGTGTGCTAATCCTCCACAAAGTTCAGATTGGGGTGTCTAAATGTGTGTGGATGTAACCACGATGAGAAGAAAGGAGAGAGAGGTAGTATGTTTGAGGAAAGAAACTTGAATGTTCTTGCTCTGAGTGAAATGAAGCACATGGGAAAAGGGAAAGAATGGTTTGGAAAAGTCTTTAGAGTAAAGTGAGGGGTTGGTGAGAGGATCAGAGTTAAGGAAGGAGTAGCACTACTACTGAAGCAGGAGTTGTGGGTCTGTGTGATAAGAGTGTAAGAAAGTAAATTCTAGGTTTATGAGGGTAAAATTGAAAGTGGATGGAGAGAGACGGTGCTTATGCACCTTGTCATGAGAAGAAAGACTATGAGAGGCAAGTGTTTTGGGAGCAGCTGAGGGAGTGTGTTAGCAGCTTTGGTGCACAAGACCAGGTATAAGTGATGGGTGATATAAATGTGAAGGAGAGCAATGTGGCAGTTTAGGGTATAATCAATGTACACTGGCTATTTAGTATAGTGAATGGAAATGATGAAGAGTTTGTGGAATTGTGTGCTGAAAAGTGATTGGGAATACCTGGTTTAAAAAGAGAGACTTACATAAGTGTACAAATGAGTAGGAGAAATGGTCAAAGGGCATAACACATTACATATCAATTTATAGGCGTGTAAAAGAGAGACTTTTGGATGTTAATGTGCAGAGGGGGGCGGCTGGAGGGATGTCTAATTACTATCTCGTGGAGGTGAAGGGGAAGATTTGTTGAGGTTTTCAAAAGAAAGAGAGAATGTTTTGGGAGAAGAGAGAGGTGAGAGTTTGTGAACCTGGAAAGGAGACTTGTGTGAAGAAGTACCAGGAGAGATTGAGTGTAGAATGGCAAAAGGTGAGAGCAAATGATGTGAGGGGAGTGGTTGAGGAATGGGATTTACTTAGGAACGCAGCGAGGGCATGTGCAAAAGATGCACGTGGCATGAGAAAGGTGGGAGGAGGGCAGATTAGAAAGGGTAGTGAGTGGTAAGATAAAGAAGTAAAGTTGGTAGTGAAAAAGAAGAGAGGCGTTTGGATGATTTACAAGGAAGGAGTGCGAATGACTGGGAGATGTATAAAATATTCACCTATAAACGTAAGGCATGTGTATGTGTAGGAAGAGAGGAAAGTGATTGGTTCTCAGTGAATGTAGGTTTGCGGCAGGGGTGTGTGATGTCTCCATGGTTGTTTAATTTGTTTATGGATGCGGTTGTTAGGGAGGTGAATGCAAGAGTTTTGGAAAAAGGGGCAAGTATGCAGTTTGTTGTGGATGAGAGAGCTTGGGAAGTGAGTCAGTTGTTGTTCGCTGATGATACAGCACTGGTGGCTGATTCATGTGAGAAACTGCAGAAGCTGGTGGCTGAGTTGGGTAAAGTGTGTGAAAGAAGAAAGTTAAGAGTAAATGTGAATAAGAGCAAGGTTATTAGGTATAGTAGGGTTGAGGGTCAAGTCAATTGGGACGTAAGTTTGAATGGAGAAAAACTGGAGGAAGTGAAGTGTTTTAGATATCTGGGAGTGGATCTGGCAGCGGATGGAACCATGGAAGCGGAAGTGAATCATAGGGTGGGGGAGGGGGCGAAAATTCTGAGAGCCTTGAAGAATGTTTGGAAGTCGAGAACATTATCTCGGAAAGCAAAAATGGCTATGTTTGAAGGAATAGTGGTTCCAACAATGTTGTATGGTTGCGAGGCATGGGCTATTGATAGAGTTGTGCGCAGGAGGGTGGATGTGCTGGAAATGAGATGTTTGAGGACAATATGTGGTGTGAGGTGGTTTGATCGAGTAAGTAATGTAAGGGTAAGAGAGATGTGTGGAAATAAAAAGAGTATGGTTGAGAGAGCAGAAGAGGGTGTTTTGAAATGGTTTGGTCACATGGAGAGAATGAGTGAGGAAAGATTGACCAAGAGGATATATGTGTCAGAGGTGGAGGGAACGAGGAGAAGTGGGAAACCAAATTGGAGGTGGAAAAATGGAGTGAAAAAGATTTTGAGTGATCGGGGCCTGAACATGCAGGAGGGTGAAAGGCATGCAAGGAACAGAGTGAATTGGAATGATGTGGTATACCGGGGTCGACGTGCTGTCAATGGACTAAACCAGGGCATGTGAAGCATCTGGGGTAAACCATGGAAAGTTGTGTGGGGCCTGGATGTGGAAAGGGAGCTGTGGTTTCGGTGCATTATTACATGACAGCTAGAGACTGAGTGTGAAGGAATGGGGCCTTTGTTGTCGTTCCTAGTGCTACCTCGCACAAATGAGGGGGAGGGGGTTGTTATTCCATGTGTGGCGGGGTGGCAATGGGAATAGATAAGGGCAGACAGTATGAATTATGTACATGTGTATATATGTATATGTCTGTGTGTGTATATATATGTGTATATTGAGATGTATAGGTATGTATATTTGCGTGTGTGGACGTGTATGTATATACATGTGAATGTGGGTAGGTTAGGCCATTTCTAATGCAGGAGACAACAACAAAGCAAAATAAAATAATGATAATAAATAAATGATACTGGAGGAAGTGAAGTGTTTTAGATATCTGGGAGTGGATTTGGCAGCAGATGGAACCATGGAAGCAGAAGGGAATCATAGGGTGGGGGAGGGAGCGAAAGTTCTGGGAGCATTGAAGAATGTATGGAAGTTGAGAACATTATCTCGGAAAGCGGCAGGGGTGTGTGATGTCTCCATGGTTGTTTAATTTGTTTATGGATGGGGTTGTTAGGGAGGAGAACGCAAGAGTTTTGGAAAGAGGGGCAAGTATGAAGTCTGTTGGGGATGAGAGAGCTTGGGAAGCGAGTCAGTTGTTGTTCGCTGATGATACAGCGCTGGTGGCTGATTCATGTGAGAAACTGCAGAAGCTGGTGACTGAGTTGGGTAAAGTGTGTGAAAGAAGAAAGTTAAGAGTAAATGTGAATAAGAGCAAGGTAATTAGGTACAGTAGGGTTGAAGGTCAAGTCAATTGGGAGGTAAGTTTGAATGGAGAAAAACTGGAGGAAGTAAAGTGTTTTAGATATCTGGGAGTGGATCTGGCAGTGGATGGAACCATGGAAGCGAAGTGGATCATAGGGTGGGGGAGGGGGCGAAAATCCTGGGAGCCTTGAAGAATGTGTGGAAGTCGAGAACATTACCTCGGAAAGCAAAAATGGGTATGTTTGAAGGAATAGTGGTTCCAACAATGTTGTATGGTTGCGAGGCGTGGGCTATGGATAGAGTTGTGCGCAGGAGGATGGATGTGCTGGAAATGAGATGTTTGAGGACAATGTGTGGTGTGAGGTGGTTTCATTGAGTAAGTAACGTAAGGGTAAGAGAGATGTGTGGAAATAAAAAGAGCGTGGTTGAGAGAGCAGAAGAGGGTGTTTTGAAATGGTTTGGGCACATGGAGAGAATGAGTGAGGAAAGATTGACCAAGAGGATATATGTGTCAGAGGTGGAGGGAACGAGGAGAAGTGGGAGACCAAATTGGAGGTGGAAAGATGGAGTAAAAAAGATTTTGTGTGATCGGGGCCTGAACATGCTGGAGGGTGAAAGGAGGGCAAGGAATAGAGTGAATTGGATCGATGTGGTATACCGGGGTTGACGTGCTGTCAGTGGATTGAATCAGGGCATGTGAAGCGTCTGGGGTAAACCATGGAAAGCTGTGTAGGTATGTATATTTGCGTGTGTGGACGTATGTATATACATGTGTATGGGGGTGGGTTGGGTCATTTCTTTCGTCTGTTTCCTTGCGCTACCTCGCAAACGCAGGAGACAGCGGCAAAAAAAAAAAAAAAAAAAAATTTGAATGGAGAAAAACTGGAGGAAGTAAAGAGTTTTAGATATCTGGGAGTGGATCTGGCAGCGGATGGAACCATGGAAGCGGAAGTAAATCATAGGGTGGGCGAGGGGGCGAAAATCCTGGGAGCCTTGATGAATGTGTGGAAGTCGAGAACATTATCTCCGAAGGCAAATATGGCTATGTTTGAAGGAAAAGTGGTTCCAACAATGTTGTATGGTTGCGAGGCGTGGGGCTATGGATAGAGTTGTGTGCAGGAGGGTGGATGTGCTGGAAATGAGATGCTTGAGGACAATCTAAGGTGTGAGGTGGTTTGATCGAGCAAGTAATGTAAGGGTTAGAGAGATGAGTGGAAATAAAAAGAGCATGGTTGAGAGAGCAGAAGAGGGTGTTTTGAAATGGTTTGGGCACATGGAGAGAATGAGTGAGGAAAGATTGACAAAGAGGATATATGTATCGGAGGTGGAGGGAACGAGGAGAAGTGGGAGACCAAATTGGAGGTGGAAAGATGGAGTGAAAAAGATTTTGAGTGATATATATATATTCTTTTCTTTCTTTTAAATTATTCGCCATTTCCCGCGTTAGCGAGGTAGCGTTAAGAACAGAGGACTAGGCCTTTTTTGGAATATCCTCACCTGGCCTCTGTTCCTTCTTTTGGAAAATTAAAAAAAAAAAAAAAAAAACGAGAGGGGAGGATTTCCAGCCCCCCGCTCCCTCCCCTTTTAGTCGCCTTCTACGACATGCAGGGAATACGTGGGAAGTATTCTTAATCCCCTATCCCCAGGGATAACTTATTCATGTGAGCAAGAAATAAATAATGAATAAAAAGTCAAGCACTCCTACTTTAGGAAAAACACATTTTACCACAATGGCCTATTTTAAGTACTAAGTACTAAGTACTAAGTACTAAGTACTATTCGCCATTTCCCGCATTTGCGAGGTAGCGCAAGGAAACAGACGAAAGAAATGGCCCAACCCACCCCCATACACATGTATATACATACGTCCACACACGCAAATATACATACCTACACAGCTTTCCATGGTTTACCCCAGACGCTTCACATGCCCCGATTCAATCCACTGACAGCACGTCAACCCCGGTATACCACATCGATCCAATTCACTCTATTCCTTGCCCTTCTTTCACCCTCCTGCATGTTCAGGCCCCGATCACACAAAATCTTTTTCACTCCATCTTTCCACCTCCAATTTGGTCTCCCTCTTCTCCTCGTTCCCTCCACCTCCGACACATATATCCTCTTGGTCAATCTTTCCTCACTCATTCTCTCCATGTGCCCAAACCATTTCAAAACGCCCTCTTCTGCTCTCTCAACAATGCTCTTTTTATTTCCACACATCTCTCTTACCCTTACGTTACTTACTCGATCAAACCAACTCACACCACACATTGTCCTCAAACATCTCATTTCCAGCACATCCATCCTCCTGCGCACAACTCTATCCATAGTCCACGCCTCGCAACCATACAACATTGTTGGAACCACTATTCCTTCAAACATACCCATTTTTGCTTTCCAAGATAATGTTCTCGACTTCCACACATTCTTCAAGGCTCCCAGAATTTTCGCCCCCTCCCCCACCCTATGATCCACTTCCGCTTCCATGGTTCCATCCGCTGCCAGATCCACTCCCAGATATCTAAAACACTTCACTTCCTCCAGTTTTTCTCCATTCAAACTCACCTCCCAATTGACTTGACCCTCAACCCTATTGTACCTAATAACCTTGCTCTTATTCACATTTACTCTTTACTTTCTTCTTTCACACACTTTACCAAACTCAGTCACCAGCTTCTGCAGTTTCTCACATGAATCAGCCACCAGCGCTGTATCATCAGCGAACAACAACTGACTCACTTCCCAAGCTCTCTCATCCCCAACAGACTTCATACTTGCCCCTCTTTCCAAAACTCTTGCATTCACCTCCCTAACAACCCCATCCATAAACAAATTAAACAACAAGAGCAAGGGAAGGAGTAGCACTACTCCTGAAACAGTTGTTGTGGGAGTACGTGATAGAATGTAAGAAAGTAAATTCTCGATTAATATGGGTAAAACTGAAAGTTGATGGAGAGAGATGGGTGATTATTGGTGCATATGCACCTGGGCATGAGAAGAAAGATCATGAGAGGCAAGTGTTTTGGGAGCAGCTGAATGAGTGTGTTAGTGGTTTTGATGCACGAGACCGGGTTATAGTGATGGGTGATTTGAATGCAAAGGTGAGTAATGTGGCAGTTGAGGGAATAATTGGTATACATGGGGTGTTCAGTGTTGTAAATGGAAATGGTGAAGAGCTTGTAGATTTATGTGCTGAAAAAGGACTGATGATTGGGAATACCTGGTTTAAAAAGCGAGATATACATAAGTATACTTATGTAAGTAGGAGAGATGGCCAGAGAGCGTTATTGGATTACGTGTTAATTGACAGGCGCGCGAAAGAGAGACTTTTGGATGTTAATGTGCTGAGAGGTGCAACTGGAGGGATGTCTGATCATTATCTTGTGGAGGCTAAGGTGAAGATTTGTATGGGTTTTCAGAAAAAAAGAGTGAATGTTGGGGTGAAGAGGGTTGTGAGAGTAAGTGAGCTTGGGAAGGAGACTTGTGTGAGGAAGTACCAGGAGAGACAGAGTACAGAATGGAAAAAGGTGAGAACAATGGAAGTAAGGGGAGTGGGGGAGGAATGGGATGTATTTAGGGAATCAGTGATGGACTGCGCAAAAGATATATATATATATATATATATATATATATATATATATTATCCCTGGGGATAGGGGAGAAAGAATACTTCCCACGTATTCCCTGCGTGTCGTAGAAGGCGACTAAAAGGGAAGGGAGCGGGGGGCTGGAAATCCTCCCCTCTCTTTTTTTTTTTTTTTTTTTTTTTTTTTAATTTTCCAAAAGAAGGAACAGAGAAGGGGGCCAGGTGAGAATATTCCCTCAAAGGCCCAGTCCTCTGTTCTTAACGCTACCTCGCTATTGCGGGAAATGGCGAATAGTTTGAAAGAAAAGAAAAGATATATATATAGATATATATAAGGAAGTAAGGGGAGTGGGGGAGGAGGAATGGGATGTATTTAGGGAATCAGTGATGGATTGCGCAAAAGATGCTTGTGGCATGAGAAGAGTGGGAGGTGGGTTGATTAGAAAGGGTAGTGAGTGGTGGGATGAAGAAGTAAGAGTATTAGTGAAAGAGAAGAGAGAGGCATTTGGACGATTTTTGCAGGGAAAAAATGCAATTGAGTGGGAGATGTATAAAAGAAAGAGACAGGAGGTCAAGAGAAAGGTGCAAGAGATGAAAAAAAAGGGCAAATGAGAGTTGGGGTGAGAGAGTATCATTAAATTTTAGGGAGAATAAAAAGATGTTCTGGAAGGAGGTAAATAAAGTGCGTAAGACAAGGGAGCAAATGGGAACTTCAGTGAAGGGCGCAAATGGGGAGGTGATAACAAGTAGTGGTGATGTGAGAAGGAGATGGAGTGACTATTTTGAAGGTTTGTTGAATGTGTTTGATGATAGAGTGGCAGATATAGGGTGTTTTGGTCGAGGTGGTGTGCAAAGTGAGAGGGTTAGGGAAAATGATTTGGTAAACAGAGAAGAGGTAGTGAAAGCTTTGCGGAAGATGAAAGCCGGCAAGGCAGCAGGTTTGGATGGTATTGCAGTGGAATTTGTTAAAAAAGGGGGTGACTGTATTGTTGACTGGTTGGTAAGGTTATTTAATGTATGTTTGACTCATGGTGAGGTGCCTGAGGATTGGCGGAATGCGTGCATAGTGCCATTGTACAAAGGCAAAGGGGATAAGAGTGAGTGCTCAAATTACAGAGGTATAAGTTTGTTAAGTATTCCTGGTAAATTATATGGGAGGGTATTGATTGAGAGGGTGAAGGCATGTACAGAGCATCAGACTGGGGAAGAGCAGTGTGGTTTCAGAAGTGGTAGAGGATGTGTGGATCAGGTGTTTGCTCTGAAGAATGTATGTGAGAAATACTTAGAAAAGCAAATGGATTTGTATGTAGCATTTATGGATCTGGAGAAGGCATATGATAGAGTTGATAGAGATGCTCTGTGGAAGGTATTAAGAATATATGGTGTGGGAGGAAAGTTGTTAGAAGCAGTGAAAAGTTTTTATCGAGGATGTAAGGCATGTGTAAGTGTAGGAAGAGAGGAAAGTGATTGGTTCTCAGTGAATGTAGGTTTGCGGCAGGGGTGTGTGATGTCTCCATGGTTGTTTAATTTGTTTATGGATGGGGTTGTTAGGGAGGTGAATGCAAGAGTTTTGGAAAGAGGGGCAAGTATGAAGTCTGTTGGGGATGAGAGAGCTTGGGAAGTGAGTCAGTTGTTGTTCGCTGATGATACAGCGCTGGTGGCTGATTCATGTGAGAAACTGCAGAAGCTGGTGACTGAGTTTGGAAAAGTGTGTGAAAGAAGAAAGTTAAGAGTAAATGTGAATAAGAGCAAGGTTATTAGGTACAGTAGGGTTGAGGGTCAAGTCAATTGGGAGGTGAGTTTGAATGGAGAAAAACTGGAGGAAGTGAAGTGTTTTAGATATCTGGGAGTGGATCTGGCAGCGGATGGAACCATGGACGCGGAAGTGGATCATAGGGTGGGGGAGGGGGCGAAAATCCTGGGGGCCTTGAAGAATGTGTGGAAGTCGAGAACATTATCTCGGAAAGCAAAAATGGGTATGTTTGAAGGAATAGTGGTTCCAACAATGTTGTATGGTTGCGAGGCGTGGGCTATGGATAGAGTTGTGCGCAGGAGGATGGATGTGCTGGAAATGAGATGTTTGAGGACAATGTGTGGTGTGAGGTGGTTTGATCGAGTGAGTAACGTAAGGGTAAGAGAGATGTGTGGAAATAAAAAAAGCGTGGTTGAGAGAGCAGAAGAGGGTGTTTTGAAGTGGTTTGGGCATATGGAGAGGATGAGTGAGGAAAGATTGACCAAGAGGATATATGTGTCGGAGGTGGAGGGAACAAGGAGAAGAGGGAGACCAAATTGTAGGTGGAAAGATGGAGTGAAAAAGATTTTCTGGGCCTGAACATGCAGGAGGGTGAAAGGAGGGCAAGGAATAGAGTGAATTGGAGCGATGTGGTATACCGGGGTTGACGTGCTGTCAGTGGATTGAATCAAGGCATGTGAAGCGTCTGGGGTAAACCATGGAAAGCTGTGTAGGTATGTATATTTGCGTGTGTGGACGTATGTATATACATGTGTATGGGGGGGGGGGGGGTTGGGCCATTTCTTTCGTCTGTTTCCTTGCGCTACCTCGCAAATGCAGGAGACAGCGACAAAGTATAAAAAAAATAATAAATATATATATATATACACACATATATGTATATATGGTGGATGGGCCACTTTTTGTTTGTTTCCTGGCACTACCTTGCTGACATGGGAAATGGCAATCAAGTATAATAAATCTTTAAATAAATAAGAGGAAAGGCGAGTGGGTAAGGAATGGTAGGTGTTTAGGGAAGCAGTGCTGGCATGTACGTGAGATGCACATGGCATGCGAAAGATGGAAGGTGAGCAGATTAGAAAAGGCAGTGAGTGGTGGGATGAAGAAGCAAAGTTGCTGGTGAAAGAGAAAAGGGAAGCATTTGGGTGGTACTTACAGGGAAGAAGTGCAAATGACTGGAGATGCATTACTGAAAGTGGTAAGAGGTCAAGATGAGCATACAGGGTTTGAAAAAGAGGGTTAATGAGAGTTGGGGTGAGCAAGCATCAATAAATTTTGAATTGAAGTTAATAATGGGTGAAAACCAAGTAAACAAACAGTAACATCGGTGAAGGGGACAAAAGGGGAAGAGGTAACAGGTAGTGATGAAGTGAGGAGGAGAAAGAGAGAATAGTTTCAAGGACTTTTGAATGTATCTGATGATACGGTGGCAGATATATAATGTTTGGGTCAGGGTGGTATGTGAAGAGAGAGAGTCATGGAGAGGAAGATGAGGGGGTGAAAGCCTTCCATAAGATTAAATGTGGTATGGCAGCTGGAGTGGGTGGTATTGCAGTCAAATTTATTAAGAAATGAGGTGACTGTATTGTTGATTGGTTGGATAGGATTTTCAATTTTTGAATGAATCATGGTGAGGTGTGTGAGGACTGGGAGGCTGCATATATAGTGTCACTGTATAAACGCAAGTATTATAAAGGTGAAAGTTAAACCTACAGAGGTTTGTCAAGTACAATTGGTAAGGTGTATGGGAGGGCAATGACTGAAAGGGTGAAGGTATGCACAGAGCACCACACTGGGGAGGAGCAGTGTGGTTTCAGAGATGGGTGAGGATGGGTGTATGAAAGCTGATAGCCTTGTGAAATGTCTTAAAAATATATGGTGTGGGAAAAAAGCTGCTAGGAGTGAGAAATTTTTATCAAAGGTGTAAGGCAAGTGTGCAAGTAGGAAGAGATGACAATGAATAGTTTCTGGTGAAGGTTGGTCTGTGGCAGGAGAGTGGGAAGTGACCCTGGTTGTTCAGTGTGTTTATGGATTGGGTGGTGAGGGAGGTAAATTGCAAAGTCTTAGAGAAAGGTGAGTATGGACCCTGTGAGGGATGAAAGTGCTTTGGAAGCAAGTCAGTTGTTGTTTGCTGATGATACAACACTAGTAGCAGATTTGAGTGAGAAACTGCAGAAACTGGTGACTGAGTTTGGAAGAGTGTGTGAGACGAGGAAGTTGGGAATAAAGGTGAAAAAAAGCATGATTTTCTAGTTTCACAGAGTTTAGGGACAGATTAGTTTGAATGGAGAACACCTGGAGGGAGTAAAGTATTTCTGATACCTGGTAGTGGACATGGCACCTAATACAACCATGAAAGCTGAAATAAGTCACAGGGTGGGTGAGGAGTCGAAGTTTCAAGGAATGCTGAGGAATGTGTGGAAAGAGAGGTCATCACTTGGGAGGGCAAAAATGGGTATGTATGAAGTTATGGTAGTCCCTACAATAAAATATGGATGCTAAGGAGGGAAGATATATTGGAAATGGGGACAATATGTGAAGAATAAGTAATGAAAGGGTAGGAGAGAGGTGTTGCAATAAAAAGAGGGTTGACAAAAGAGCTGAAGATTGTGTGCTGAAATGGTTTGGACATAAGGGGAGAATGAGCGAGTAAAGGTTGACCAAGAGGACATGTGTGTCAGAAATGGAGGGAACAAGGAGAACAGGGAGACCAAATTGCCCTGGTTCAGTACACTGACAGCATGTCAACCTAAGGTAAATCATGAAAAGGTCTGTGGGGCCTGTTTGTAGATTGGAAGCTGTGGCTTCAGTGCATTAAACATGACATCAAGAAAATAAATGAGAGCAGAGGTGGGAGAATCCACCAGTGCTGACCACAAAACTGCTGTTTGCAAACACCCCAATTTTTCTCTATGTTTAATGGTTTATCTCTATGTTTAATGGTTTGTTAGATGTAACTTCCCTTTGTATGAGGTTTTCACGGTATATAATCCCCACATAAAGCAAGGGATAGGTATGAATAATTCTTTATTCATACTGAGTGCCATTTCCCGCATTATCGAGGTAGCACCAGGAGTAGACAATGAAAGGCTGCATTTGCACACATCTATTCTACAGCTGTAATGTGTAATGACTGAAACCACTGCTCCCTATCTACAACCAGGCCACACAGACCTTACCATGGTTTACCCTGGACACATCACTTGCCCTGGGTCAAACCCTAACTGCTCAAATCTTTTTTTATTTCATCCTTCCATCTCTGATTAGGTCTCCCTATTCTTGAACCCTCACTTCTGATGCTTCTTTGTCAATCTTTCTTCACACACTCTCTCTATATGCTCAAACCATTTCAGCTCTCTCAGCCATGTTCTTTTATTACCATACATTTAATTTCCAACACATCCACCCTCCTCTGCATATCCTTATATATAGCTCATGCCTATTTATGAGGAGGAAAGCTGCTAGAAGCATTGAAGAGTTAATATCTAGAGAGTAAGGGATGTGTGTGTGAGCAGAAAGAGGAGGGAGAGGTAAAAGTGGGTCTGTGGCAGGGATATGCCATGTTCCCGTGGCTATTTAATCTGTTTATGGATGGGGTGGTGTAGAAGGTGAATACAAGGTTCTTGGAGAGATGAACTGTGTGTATGTGTTCGTGTATGTGCATGTTTGTTCATGTATGTGTATGTGTATGTGTGTGTGTGTGTGTGTGTGTGGGTGTGTGTGGGGGGGGGGTGTCGGTTATCATTTGCTGATCACACAGCACAGGTAGCAGATTTGAGTAAGAAACTGTAGTTTTGAGTTTGGATGAGTGTGTAATAGGCAAAACTTGAGAGTGCAGAATGGAAAAAGGTGAGAGCAAAGTGCGTATGGGGAGTGGAAGAGGAATGGGATGTATCTAGGGAAGCAGTGATGGCTTGCACAAAAGATGCTTGTGGCATGAGAAGCATGTGAGGAGGGCAGATTAGAAAGGGTAGTGAGTGGTGGGATGAAGAAGTAAGATTATTAGTGAAAGAGTAGAGAGAGGCATTTGGACAATTTTTGCAGGGAAATAGTCCAAATGACTGGGAGATGTATAAAAGAAAGAGGCAAGAGATCAAGAGAAATGTGCAAGAGGTGAAAAAGAGGGCAAATGAGAGTTGGGGTGACAGAGTATCATTAAGTTCTAGGGAAAATAAAAAGATGTTTTGGAAGGAGGTAAATAAAGTGCGTAAGACAAGAGAACAAAAAAATTGGAACATTGGTGAAGGGGGCTAATGGGGAGGTAATATCAAGTAGTGGTGATGTGAGAAGGAGATGGAGTGAGTATTTTGAAGGTTTGTCGAATGTGTTAGATGACAGAGTGGCAGATATACGGTATTTTGGTCGAGGTGGTGTGCAAAGTGAGAGGGTTAGGTATTGCAGTGGAATGGGGTGACTGTGTTGTTGACTGGTTGGTAAGGATATTTAATGACTCATGGTGAGGTGTCTGAGGATTGGCAGAATGAATGCATAGTACCATTGTACAAAGGCAAAGGGGATAAAGGTGAGTGCTCAAATTACAGAGGTATAAGTTTGTTGAGTATTCCTGGGAAATTATATGGGAGGGTATTGATTGAGAGAGTGAAAGCATGTACAGAGCATCAGATTGGGGAAGAGCAGTGTGGTTTCAGAAGTGATGGAGGATGTGTGGATCGGGTCTTTACTTTGAAGGATGTATGTGAAAAAAAACTTAGAGAAGCAAATGGATTTGTGTATAGCATTTATGGATCTGGAGAAGGCATATGATAGCATTGATAGAGATGCTCTGTGGAAAGTATTAAGAATATATGGTGTGGGAGGCAAATTGCTAGAAGCAGTGAAAAGTTTTTATCGAGGATGTAAGGCATGTGTACGTGTAGAAAGAGAGGAAAGTGATTGGTTCTCAATGAATGTAGGTTTGCGGCAGGGGTGCGTGATGTCTCCATGGTTGTTGAATTAGTTTATGGATGGGGTTTTTAGGGAGGTGAATGCAAGACTTTTGGAGAGAGGGGCAAGTATGCAGTCTGTTGTGGATGAGTGGGCTTTGAACGTGAGTCAGTTGTTGTTTGCTCATGATACAGCGCTGGTGGTTGATTCGGGTGAGAAACCACAGAAGCTGGTGACTGAGTTTGGTAAAGTGTGTGAAAGAAGAAAGCTGAGAGTAAATGTAAATAAGAGCAAGGTTATTAGGTTCAGTAGTGTTGAGGGACAAGTCAATTGGGAAGTAAGTCTGAATGGAGAAAAAGTGGAGGAAGTGAAGTGTTTTAGATATCTGGGAGTGGATTTGGCAGCAGATGGAACCATGGATGCGGAAGTGAGTCACAGGGTGGGGGAGGGGGCGAAGTTCTGGGAGTGTTGAAAAATGTGTGGAAGGCGAGAACATTATCTCGGAAAGCAAAAATGGGTATGTTTGAAGGAATAGTGGTTCCAACAATGTTGTATGGTTGCGAGGCGTGGCTATGGATAGAGTTGTGCGCAGGAGGATGGATGTGCTGGAAATGAGATGTTTGAGGACAATGTGTGGTGTGAGGTGGTTTGATCGAGTGAGTAACGTAAGGGTAAGAGAGATGTGTGGAAATAAAAAAAGCGTGGTTGAGAGAGCAGAAGAGGGTGTTTTGAAGTGGTTTGGGCATATGGAGAGGATGAGTGAGGAAAGATTGACCAAGAGGATATATGTGTCGGAGGTGGAGGGAACAAGGAGAAGAGGGAGACCAAATTGTAGGTGGAAAGATGGAGTGAAAAAGATTTTCTGGGCCTGAACATGCAGGAGGGTGAAAGGAGGGCAAGGAATAGAGTGAATTGGAGCGATGTGGTATACCGGGGTTGACGTGCTGTCAGTGGATTGAATCAAGGCATGTGAAGCGTCTGGGGTAAACCATGGAAAGCTGTGTAGGTATGTATATTTGCGTGTGTGGACGTATGTATATACATGTGTATGGGGGGGGGGGGGGTTGGGCCATTTCTTTCGTCTGTTTCCTTGCGCTACCTCGCAAATGCAGGAGACAGCGACAAAGTATAAAAAAAATAATAAATATATATATATATACACACATATATGTATATATGGTGGATGGGCCACTTTTTGTTTGTTTCCTGGCACTACCTTGCTGACATGGGAAATGGCAATCAAGTATAATAAATCTTTAAATAAATAAGAGGAAAGGCGAGTGGGTAAGGAATGGTAGGTGTTTAGGGAAGCAGTGCTGGCATGTACGTGAGATGCACATGGCATGCGAAAGATGGAAGGTGAGCAGATTAGAAAAGGCAGTGAGTGGTGGGATGAAGAAGCAAAGTTGCTGGTGAAAGAGAAAAGGGAAGCATTTGGGTGGTACTTACAGGGAAGAAGTGCAAATGACTGGAGATGCATTACTGAAAGTGGTAAGAGGTCAAGATGAGCATACAGGGTTTGAAAAAGAGGGTTAATGAGAGTTGGGGTGAGCAAGCATCAATAAATTTTGAATTGAAGTTAATAATGGGTGAAAACCAAGTAAACAAACAGTAACATTGGTGAAGGGGACAAAAGGGGAAGAGGTAACAGGTAGTGATGAAGTGAGGAGGAGAAAGAGAGAATAGTTTCAAGGACTTTTGAATGTATCTGATGATACGGTGGCAGATATATAATGTTTGGGTCAGGGTGGTATGTGAAGAGAGAGAGTCATGGAGAGGAAGATGAGGGGGTGAAAGCCTTCCATAAGATTAAATGTGGTATGGCAGCTGGAGTGGGTGGTATTGCAGTCAAATTTATTAAGAAATGAGGTGACTGTATTGTTGATTGGTTGGATAGGATTTTCAATTTTTGAATGAATCATGGTGAGGTGTGTGAGGACTGGGAGGCTGCATATATAGTGTCACTGTATAAACGCAAGTATTATAAAGGTGAAAGTTAAACCTACAGAGGTTTGTCAAGTACAATTGGTAAGGTGTATGGGAGGGCAATGACTGAAAGGGTGAAGGTATGCACAGAGCACCACACTGGGGAGGAGCAGTGTGGTTTCAGAGATGGGTGAGGATGGGTGTATGAAAGCTGATAGCCTTGTGAAATGTCTTAAAAATATATGGTGTGGGAAAAAAGCTGCTAGGAGTGAGAAATTTTTATCAAAGGTGTAAGGCAAGTGTGCAAGTAGGAAGAGATGACAATGAATAGTTTCTGGTGAAGGTTGGTCTGTGGCAGGAGAGTGGGAAGTGACCCTGGTTGTTCAGTGTGTTTATGGATTGGGTGGTGAGGGAGGTAAATTGCAAAGTCTTAGAGAAAGGTGAGTATGGACCCTGTGAGGGATGAAAGTGCTTTGGAAGCAAGTCAGTTGTTGTTTGCTGATGATACAACACTAGTAGCAGATTTGAGTGAGAAACTGCAGAAACTGGTGACTGAGTTTGGAAGAGTGTGTGAGACGAGGAAGTTGGGAATAAAGGTGAAAAAAAGCATGATTTTCTAGTTTCACAGAGTTTAGGGACAGATTAGTTTGAATGGAGAACACCTGGAGGGAGTAAAGTATTTCTGATACCTGGTAGTGGACATGGCACCTAATACAACCATGAAAGCTGAAATAAGTCACAGGGTGGGTGAGGAGTCGAAGTTTCAAGGAATGCTGAGGAATGTGTGGAAAGAGAGGTCATCACTTGGGAGGGCAAAAATGGGTATGTATGAAGTTATGGTAGTCCCTACAATAAAATATGGATGCTAAGGAGGGAAGATATATTGGAAATGGGGACAATATGTGAAGAATAAGTAATGAAAGGGTAGGAGAGAGGTGTTGCAATAAAAAGAGGGTTGACAAAAGAGCTGAAGATTGTGTGCTGAAATGGTTTGGACATAAGGGGAGAATGAGCGAGTAAAGGTTGACCAAGAGGACATGTGTGTCAGAAATGGAGGGAACAAGGAGAACAGGGAGACCAAATTGCCCTGGTTCAGTACACTGACAGCATGTCAACCTAAGGTAAATCATGAAAAGGTCTGTGGGGCCTGTTTGTAGATTGGAAGCTGTGGCTTCAGTGCATTAAACATGACATCAAGAAAATAAATGAGAGCAGAGGTGGGAGAATCCACCAGTGCTGACCACAAAACTGCTGTTTGCAAACACCCCAATTTTTCTCTATGTTTAATGGTTTATCTCTATGTTTAATGGTTTGTTAGATGTAACTTCCCTTTGTATGAGGTTTTCACGGTATATAATCCCCACATAAAGCAAGGGATAGGTATGTATAATTCTTTATTCATACTGAGTGCCATTTCCCGCATTATCGAGGTAGCACCAGGAGTAGACAATGAAAGGCTGCATTTGCACACATCTATTCTACAGCTGTAATGTGTAATGACTGAAACCACTGCTCCCTATCTACAACCAGGCCACACAGACCTTACCATGGTTTACCCTGGACACATCACTTGCCCTGGGTCAAACCCTAACTGCTCAAATCTTTTTTTATTTCATCCTTCCATCTCTGATTAGGTCTCCCTATTCTTGAACCCTCACTTCTGATGCTTCTTTGTCAATCTTTCTTCACACACTCTCTCTATATGCTCAAACCATTTCAGCTCTCTCAGCCATGTTCTTTTATTACCATACATTTAATTTCCAACACATCCACCCTCCTCTGCATATCCTTATATATAGCTCATGCCTATTTATGAGGAGGAAAGCTGCTAGAAGCATTGAAGAGTTAATATCTAGAGAGTAAGGGATGTGTGTGTGAGCAGAAAGAGGAGGGAGAGGTAAAAGTGGGTCTGTGGCAGGGATATGCCATGTTCCCGTGGCTATTTAATCTGTTTATGGATGGGGTGGTGTAGAAGGTGAATACAAGGTTCTTGGAGAGATGAACTGTGTGTATGTGTTCGTGTATGTGCATGTTTGTTCATGTATGTGTATGTGTATGTGTGTGTGTGTGTGTGTGTGTGGGTGTGTGTGGGGGGGGGTGTCGGTTATCATTTGCTGATCACACAGCACAGGTAGCAGATTTGAGTAAGAAACTGTAGTTTTGAGTTTGGATGAGTGTGTAATAGGCAAAACTTGAGAGTGCAGAATGGAAAAAGGTGAGAGCAAAGTGCGTATGGGGAGTGGAAGAGGAATGGGATGTATCTAGGGAAGCAGTGATGGCTTGCACAAAAGATGCTTGTGGCATGAGAAGCATGTGAGGAGGGCAGATTAGAAAGGGTAGTGAGTGGTGGGATGAAGAAGTAAGATTATTAGTGAAAGAGTAGAGAGAGGCATTTGGACAATTTTTGCAGGGAAATAGTCCAAATGACTGGGAGATGTATAAAAGAAAGAGGCAAGAGATCAAGAGAAATGTGCAAGAGGTGAAAAAGAGGGCAAATGAGAGTTGGGGTGACAGAGTATCATTAAGTTCTAGGGAAAATAAAAAGATGTTTTGGAAGGAGGTAAATAAAGTGCGTAAGACAAGAGAACAAAAAAATTGGAACATTGGTGAAGGGGGCTAATGGGGAGGTAATATCAAGTAGTGGTGATGTGAGAAGGAGATGGAGTGAGTATTTTGAAGGTTTGTCGAATGTGTTAGATGACAGAGTGGCAGATATACGGTATTTTGGTCGAGGTGGTGTGCAAAGTGAGAGGGTTAGGTATTGCAGTGGAATGGGGTGACTGTGTTGTTGACTGGTTGGTAAGGATATTTAATGACTCATGGTGAGGTGTCTGAGGATTGGCAGAATGAATGCATAGTACCATTGTACAAAGGCAAAGGGGATAAAGGTGAGTGCTCAAATTACAGAGGTATAAGTTTGTTGAGTATTCCTGGGAAATTATATGGGAGGGTATTGATTGAGAGAGTGAAAGCATGTACAGAGCATCAGATTGGGGAAGAGCAGTGTGGTTTCAGAAGTGATGGAGGATGTGTGGATCGGGTCTTTACTTTGAAGGATGTATGTGAAAAAAAACTTAGAGAAGCAAATGGATTTGTGTATAGCATTTATGGATCTGGAGAAGGCATATGATAGCATTGATAGAGATGCTCTGTGGAAAGTATTAAGAATATATGGTGTGGGAGGCAAATTGCTAGAAGCAGTGAAAAGTTTTTATCGAGGATGTAAGGCATGTGTACGTGTAGAAAGAGAGGAAAGTGATTGGTTCTCAATGAATGTAGGTTTGCGGCAGGGGTGCGTGATGTCTCCATGGTTGTTGAATTAGTTTATGGATGGGGTTTTTAGGGAGGTGAATGCAAGACTTTTGGAGAGAGGGGCAAGTATGCAGTCTGTTGTGGATGAGTGGGCTTTGAACGTGAGTCAGTTGTTGTTTGCTCATGATACAGCGCTGGTGGTTGATTCGGGTGAGAAACCACAGAAGCTGGTGACTGAGTTTGGTAAAGTGTGTGAAAGAAGAAAGCTGAGAGTAAATGTAAATAAGAGCAAGGTTATTAGGTTCAGTAGTGTTGAGGGACAAGTCAATTGGGAAGTAAGTCTGAATGGAGAAAAAGTGGAGGAAGTGAAGTGTTTTAGATATCTGGGAGTGGATTTGGCAGCAGATGGAACCATGGATGCGGAAGTGAGTCACAGGGTGGGGGAGGGGGCGAAGTTCTGGGAGTGTTGAAAAATGTGTGGAAGGCGAGAACATTATCTTGGAAGGCAAAAATGGGTATGTTTGAAGGAATAGTGGTTCCAACAAAGTTATATGGTTGCGAGGTGTGGCTATAGATAGAATTGTGCGGAGGAGGGTGGATGAGTTGGAAATGAGACGTCTGAGGACAATATGTGGTGTGAGGTAGTTAGATCAAGTAAGTAATGAAAGGGTAAGAGAGATGTGAGTTAATAAAAAGTGTGGTTGAGAGAGCAGATGAGGGTGTTTTGAAATGGTCTGGTCACATGGAGAGAATGAGTGAGGAAAGATTGACAAAGAGGACACATGCGTCAGAGGTGGAGGGAACGAGGATAAGTGGGAGACCAAATTGGAGGTGGAAAGATGGAGTGAAAAAGATTTTGAGCAATCGAGGCCTGAACATGCAGGAGGGTTAAAGGCGTGCAAGGAATAGAGTGAATTGGAACGATGTGGTATACCAGGGTTGAAGTGCTGTCAATGGATTGAACCAGGGCATGTGAAGCTTCTGGGGGTAAACCACGGAAAGTTTTGTGGGGCCTGGATGTGGAAAGGGAGCTGTGGTTTTGGTGCATTATACATGACAACTAGAGACTGAGTGTGAACGAATGTGGCCTTTGTTGTCTTTTCCTAGCGCTACCTCGCATGCATGCGGGGGGAGGGGGTTGTCATTTCATGTGTGACGGGGTGGCGATGGGAATGAATGAAGGCAGCAAGTATGAATTATGTACATGTGTATATATGTATATGTCTGTGTATGTATATGTATACGTTGAAATGTATAGGTATGTATATAGGTGTGTGTGTGTGTGTGTTTATGTATATACATGTGTATGTGGGCAGGTTGGGCCATTCTGTCTGTTTCTTTGTGCTACCTTGCTAACGCGGGAGACAGCAGGAAAAAACAAAAAACTATCAGGTTTGGCAATAAAGAGGGAGATCTTACTTGGAGTGCGAGTTCAAATGAAGAGAACTTGGAGGAAGTGGTGTTTTAGATAAGTAGGGGTGGATATGGCAAACAGCGAATGGAACCAAGAGAGCTGAAGTGAGCGAGAGAATGGGTGAGTGGGCAAAATTACCGGATGCATTTACGAATGTGTGATTATAGAGGTCACAGTCTTTAAGGGCAAAGATGGACATGAACTCTTGTTGGTATTGTATGGATGTTAGGTAAGGGCCTTAAACAAAAGCATAAAGAAGACGGTGGACAAATTGGAAATTAAATGCTTGCAGGCATTATGTGTATGGGGAGGGTTGACTGAACAAGAAAAGATCAAGGAAAAGAGAAGTGTGGCAGTAAGAGGAATATGTATAAGAGCACTAAAGAGCATGTACTAGAATGGTTTGGACATATGGAGAAGATGACAGAGGAGATGGGGACCCTAGGTGGCAGCAAAATGATGAAGTGAAATAATGCTCTGAAGATCTAGAGCCTGAACATGCAAAGGACAGAGCAAACTGGATCAACATGGCATTCAAGGGTCAACATAATGTCAACCAAGGCATATGAAGCAGTCTGGAGAAACCATAGGAAGGTCTGTGCAGCTTGGTTGTGAAAGTGGTTCTAGTTTTAGTGCATGTACACACAACAGATAGTGTATGGATGTCAGCAAATGAGGTTATTTCCTCCTCTGTTCCTGGCACTACCTCACCAGCTTAGGATATAGTGAACAAGTGTGTTTATATCTTTACATACATTAATATAAATATGTAAATAAATATACCATATACACTCCACTGAGCTGTGATCTCAGGTAACCATCGACCCAAACTTTTTGGCCAAAAATTTCTTCATTATATATTTCTCATTACAAATGAACAGTTGACTTCAGTTTTTCAAAGACCCAAGATCACTAAAGAGACTGGGAGAGAGATGCCTACTTATACAATGATAAATATCAGACACAAGAATAAACAATTTACAACTGTAAGCAAATTATAACTGAAATCCTTATTTACAGCATGTTATGGGCCTATATCTAAGATTTATTGCTGAGGATGTTAAGTTCCATTCATAAGAACTTACTGTCTACTGCAATTATAGATGATAGAAGTATCTGAAATACTGATATGGATGAAACAGCAACCATACATTACCAGTATTATAGTGAAAATAAAACAATATCCTAAACTGCATGGGTAAATGTGGGTGGTAAACAAAATATTACACCTTCTCATACCCCACTGGTGCCAGATCATTAACCAAAACCTCTAGCTCTATATATGACATTTCTGGGATGCCAATTCATTACAAAATAACTTCTAAAAATAGAAATATAATTCAGGTACTGTAGAGAAGCTAAAATAAAGTTGTAATATGGTGGACCTTGCTGTCTGTGGCCTGATTGGTGCCACCACCATTCTATGCAAAGGAACGCTGTTCCCCGCCAAGGAACATGGCTTCACCAAGGAACACTTCTTTCCCCTTAGGTATAAGCCTACAGAGCAATGTATGCAAAAGTTGCTTCTCATCAAGAAGCACTGCTTCACCCCAGCTACATGAATGTATTTTCCTGAAGTACGGTTCTCCATCAGTAACTCACAGATTCAATGTTTCAATAAAAATCATAAAATTACCAGCAAGCTTTTGAAGATATATGCAGGTTTGGTTTGTCAATACCACCATAACCACTTCACTCACAACATTATGGTATATGTTATCTTATGCATTAGTCATCATACACACTTGAACAAGTCGATAAATTAGAGGAAGTTAGAATTTGTGTACATTGGTTACATCTGTTCATATTGTATATCTATGTGGCATCAGCCTCACACTGTATGCCATTTCATAAATGAAGTCCTCATTCATGGTATCTCTACAATGGCATTAATACCACCTACATGCAGCACACTTCAGAAGTAGTCCTCCATGAAACATGAAACAAAACTGCAATGTCAATGCTGAACATGTAAGTTCACATGTTTGCTTTTCTGTACAGATAAATAGATTACCAAATATTCTTGTTATTGTACATATCAACTGCAGTTTAGCCTCATGTTTCGCAGAAGGCAAGCACTGAGTTTTCTCTAAGATAGCTAAGGCTGTGGCTATTGCAACAAAAGAATTAGGTTGGGTAGTGGTTGTTTTGTGAATAAAGTTTGATAATTATTTAAGTCCTTTGTTCTTCATTTCTGTTTCAAATGTTTGGTGGTTACAAGGGTAATTATGGTATATGTTCACCATTTCCTGCATCAGTGAGACAGCAGAAGGAATACGTGAAGAAATTACCCCATCTGCTTACATCCATACTAGCTCTTCTGCACAACATATTGAAACCAAAGCCCCATAGCCAAAACCTGGCCACCCAGACCTCTCTGTGGTTCACCCAAACATTTCATACACCCTGTTTCAGCACAATGACCATGCATAATCCCGTGTGCCATAGTACTCCTATTCACCCAATCCCTTGCATGGCCCACACCCTCATGCAATGTTCAGGTCCCAGGCCTTCAAAGCACCTTTCACTCCATCCCTCCATCTCCTCCTTGGCTTCCAACTTTTCCTTGTTCCTTGTACAATGTCTCAGTCATTCTCTCCCTATGTCCATGCTATTTCAGCACCTCCTCTTAAGCTCTCTCATACATAATCCTCTTACAACCACAACTCTCTTACCCTATTATTTCTCATTCAACCAAACCTGTCACATTGCATACTGTCCTCAAACATCAAAATTCCAAACATCCACCCTGAGGATGGGGGAGACAATACCTCCCACATATTCCATGCAAGTCAAAGAACATGACTTATAGGGGTGAGAGCAGGAGGCTGTAGACCCTTCCTTCCTTGATTTTTGTTATGAATTTTATAACATAAGGAACCAACTGAAAAGTGCTCATCCTCCAAGCAGGAAGTGTTTGACTGTATGTGGATATAAAGAAGAGAAGAAGGGATAGACAGATAGCATGTTTAGGGAAAGTGGATGTTCCAGCTCTGAAAAAAAGCTAAAGTAAGCATCTTAAAGGTAAAGTCAAGGGTTGATGTGATGGTGTGAGTAAAGGATGGGGTAACACCACTGCTGAAAGAACTGATGGTGGGAGCAAAGGATGAGGTAACACCGCTGCTGAAAGAGGAGTTGTTGGAATGTGTGAGGGTGTAAGTGGGGCCTCAGACTAATGTGGGTAAAAATGAGAGTGGGTTACAAGAGGTGGATGATCATTAGTGCTCATACAACTGGAAATGAGATGACTAAGAAAGAGACAAGAGTGAACCAGTCAGCAGTTCTGACACAAGAGATTGTGTTTTAGTGATGGATTATTTCAATGCAACGAGGCACTTAAGGGTATACTTGGAAGGCAGGGGGTTACCAAATGTTGTGAGTGATAATGGCAAACAACAAGCAGAGATGTATCTGAAAAAGGACATTATTGTTTTATGCACTAATTGACAGGTGAGCAAAGGAAAAACTCTTGGATGTGAATGTGCTCAGAGATGTGGCTAGTGGGATGTCTGATAATTACTTGGTGGAGGCAAGAATGAAAGTGACAGCTTGGAAAAGAGACTTGTGTGGTGAAATACCATGAAAGACTTGCGTTAAAAGGGTATAAGGTGAGCAAATGAGGCTAGGGGAGTGGGTGGAGATCCCGAAGCATTTTGGAAAGTACTGCCTATATGTGCACAAAAAGTTTGTGGCAAGCAGAAGATAGGAGGTGGACAGGTGAGAATCAGTATTGAGAGGTGGGATGAGGCAGTTGCTCATAGCGAGAAGAGACAGGAGTATGAACAATATTTGCAAGGAAGGAATGCAAGTGATTGGGATATGTAAGGAAGAAAGAGTGGCCTGAAGTCAAGAGGATGGTGCAACTGAGAGTTGGGCAGGTGAATATTAGCATATTTCAGGAAAAGATTTTTTTTTTGAAAGAAGGTTGATAGTCTAGAGGAAGTAAAAAGGAACAGTTGTGAAGGGGTCAAATGAGGAAGCTGTAACATCCTGAAACAAGGTGATGAGGAGAAAGAGTGGGTATTTTCAAGGACCATTAAATGTGTTCCATGATAGGGTGGTTGATGTGGGATGATGGCAAATGTAGAGTGTTGTGGATGTGAAAGTATAAAAAGTGGAAAAATCATGGCACATGGTTTGGTGAAAAGAAAGGGGGTGATGAAAGCCCAGTGTACGATGACATGGAGCGAAGTAACTGGAGTTGAATTCCTTAAGAAAGGGAAAGTGTCCCACCTTGATTGGTTACTTAGGATTTTTACTATATTTCTGGCTCAATGTGAGGATTGGTGGAATACCTGTAGTGTGCCATCTGTATACAGGTAAGGGGCACAAAAGTGGATAAGATTGTTAAGCATAGCTTGTAAGTTGTATGGGAGAGTGGGGATTAAGAGAGTGGTGGCATGGACAGAGAATCTTATTAGGAAGGAACAACATGGTTTCAGATGTGGTAGAAGATGAGTAGCCAGGTATCAGATTTGAAGTGCGTGAGTGTGTGTGAAAAAAAAAAAAAAAGAAGGCCAGGTATCTGGCTTGAAGTGTGTAACAAAAAAAAAAAAAAAAAGTATCTGTATAAGACATATATGGATTTGGGAAAGCATATGACGGATGCTTTGTGGAAGTATATGGATTTGGGAAAGCATATGACGGATGCTTTGTGGAAGGTGTTATGAAATAGGATGGAATAGGATGAAAGCTATCAGATATAGTGAGAAATTCTTGTCAAGATAGTAAGGTATGTGTGAGAATAGATAAAGAGGAGGGTGAGTGGTTCCACATGTATATGTTGGCAACAGGGATTCGTGATGTCATGGAGGCTGTTCAATCTGATTATAGTTGGGGTGCTTCTAGATGTCAATATGAGGGTTCTGGGGAGAGGGGTAGGTCTGCAGTCTGGCAGGGGTAGGGGCACTTGGTAGATGAGTCAGATACTGTTTGCTACAGAAATGGTGCTGGTAGCAAATTATTTATATTTTTTATTATACTTTGTCGCTGTCTCCCGCGTTTGCGAGGTAGCGCAAGGAAACAGACGAAAGAAATGGCCCAACCCCCCCCCATACACATGTATATACATACGTCCACACATGCAAATATACATACCTACACAGCTTTCCATAGCTTACCCCAAACGCTTCACATGCCTTGATTCAATCCACTGACAGCACGTCAACCCCGGTATACCACATCGCTCCAATTCACTCTATTCCTTGCCCTCCTTTCACCCTCCTGCATGTTCAGGCCCCGATCACACAAAATCTTTTTCACTCCATCTTTCCACCTCCAATTTGGTCTCCCTCTTCTCCTTGTTCCCTCCACCTCCGACACATATATCCTCTTGGTCAATCTTTCCTCACTCATCCTCTCCATGTGCCCAAACCACTTCAAAACACCCTCTTCTGCTCTCTCAACCACGCTCTTTTTATTTCCACACATCTCTCTTACCCTTACGTTACTTACTTGATCAAACCACCTCACACCACACATTGTCCTCAAACATCTCATTTCCAGCACATCCATCCTCCTGCGCACAACTCTATCCATAGCCCACGCCTCGCAACCACACAACATTGTTGGAACCACTATTCCTTCAAACATACCCATTTTTGCTTTCCGAGATAATGTTCTCGACTTCCACACATTCTTCAAGGCCCCCAGAATTTTCGCCCCCTCCCCCACCCTATGATCCACTTCCGCTTCCATGGTTCCATCCGCTGCCAGATCCACTCCCAGATATCTAAAACACTTCACTTCCTCCAGTTTTTCTCCATTCAAACTCACCTCCCAATTGACTTGACCCTCAACCCTACTGTACCTAATAACCTTGCTCTTATTCACATTTACTCTTAACTTTCTTCTTCCACACACTTTACCAAACTTTGCTGGTAGCAAATACAAGTGAAAAACTAAAAATTTTGTTTCAGATTTAAGTGTGTGTGAAAGGAGAAAGCAGAATAGAGAAAGCTTTCATGTGTAAACATGAGAGGAGAGAACATGGAGGAAGAGAAATGTTTTAGATATTTAGATATTTGCACTTGTGGGGCCCCATTTCTTGAACACTCTCTGTGATCATGAAAATTTTTAAATTCATGTATGTTATCTTTAAGGGCAAAGAGAGACAGGTTTCAAGTGTAAGCATGAGAGGAGAGAAAATGGAGGAATAGTTGTGTTCTAGATATCTCAGAGTGGATCTGGCAGCAAAGAGAACCATGGGAGCTGAAGTGAGCCATGTCTAAGGATGAAGTTTTACACTTGTCGGGCCCCATCTCTTGAACATTCTCTACAATCAGAGTGGTATCAATGCAAGGTGTGGGTCTTCAACAAAAATGTAGAAAATAGGGTGGATGTGTTGGAAATGAAATGTATGAGGACAAGATGTTGTGCATGGAAGGCTGATCAAATAAGTGATGAGTAAGAGAGGTGTGTTGGTAAGAGGAGTATGTATGACAGAGCTGAAGAGTGTGTGCGAACATTATCTGGATAGATAAAGGGGATAAGAGAAGAGATGATGAATTAGAGGATGTCCATGTTAGAGAAGGGAACAAGGAAAAAGAAAAAAGGGGAAGCTTTGAGTGGAGGATGCTTTACAGGTTCTGGGCCCAAACATGCAAGAGGGTAAGAGGCATACAAGAGATAAGAGCAAATTAGAGCAATATGCTATACAGTGGATGATGTGGTGTCAATGGGATGAAACACAGCATGTGAAAAGTGTCGAGGGAAACCAGAGAAAGGTCTATGGGGCCTGGTTGTTGATAAGAAGCTTTGGTTTAAGTGCACTATACATGACAGCTTGCTCCTCCATGACTTCATATTACCAAGAGAATCCAATTTTCCCAGTCTACCATATTATTAATGAAATCCCCCATTATCAGTATCATATTTCCGAGAAGATTTTTACAGCTTCATGTACCATCCTGATCATGTCTACTTTGTAATTATTGTATACTTATTCTGGATCTTTTAAAGGATTGTATAGCAACAAAACCACTATGCTCTTCTTTCCTACAACTACTCTTCTGATTTTGTATTGTCTGAATATGTCATCTTCAACTGTTTACTGAAACTTAGGATATATTTCATTAAGAGGGCCAATCCTTTCCCTCCTTTGCATTCTCTTCTCTCCTTACAATCATGTACCCTTCTGTGCAAAACAGGTGGGCTCTACCTCTTTAGTCCTGCTATCTCTGTGGTGGTGGAGGAACTACTCTGTCCTTTTGCCTTGACTGGCATCTCCAGTTTTTTGTTTTCTGAATGTATTTTTTGCCTCTCTAACTCTGTATTACCAACTTGTAATGTATGGGGAGGAAGTTTTACATCTATAAGGTCCCATACCTTGAATATTCTGTACTATCATGTAACTTCTTAAATTAATCAATGCTTCATCTTTTTTGAAAATATTCACCATTTCTCATGTTAATGAGGTAGCTTTAAGAACAAATGAGGAAGCCTTAGACGGAAAAATGTCCTGCACTATAGTTTCTCCATTAATCATGTCTACAATCATTCTGTTCCATATCCACCACTCATACATTATAAAAGTAATATATTTTTTTTAAACAAGTTTTTTGCTTAGTTTCATGTTATGTCCTCTGGTTTCTCTATCCCCAAATCCCTCGAAGGACTGTCCATGTTATCTATTTGTTTTAAAAAAAGGTCATCAAGGCGACCCTCACTCTTCTCTCTTTCAAGGTGGGCAAATTTAAAGCCATTAGCCTTTACCTGTAACTTAGCTCCCCTAAGTATGGTACAATCTTTGCTGCCCTCCACTGTACCTTCTTAATTAGTTCTTTGTGCCTCTTCATGTGCAGGAACCAAACTTGATAAGCATAGCTTTGGCCCTATGTTAGATATGAACACCTTATCAAATACACCCCTATCCATATAGATGAAAGATATTCTGATATTTCCCAGAATTCCCTAGACAATAATTTGTCTCCTAAACTAATCTCCTTTACTGAACTCTAGTTGAATCCCAAGTCCTTTTCACAAAGAACCCTGAAGCTTACTTCCTCCTTGATTATAGTAATATCAAGGCCTTCTTTCACTCTGTCCCATCCTCACTGCTTTACATTTACTGAGACTGAATTTCATCAACCAAGTACAGGCTCACCTTTGTGGTCTGTTTTGGTCCACTTGTTAGACAACCCAATCTTCCTTGCTTTTCACTTCCCTAATGACCTTTGCATTGTCCACTAAAATTTTCAGGAGGGAGTCCACACCTTCAAGCAAGTCATTTATAAAGACCAAGAAAAGAACAGAATTCTATAGCACTCCACTTGTGTCTCTGACTCTGATCATGAGTCCTTTGTTCACTTACAATGAGATAACCTTACCAATGATGGAGTTTCCCCTTCATACCTGCCTGGTGATCCAACTTCTTAATCAGCCTCCTATGAGGCACAGTGTCAAATGCATTCTGGCATCCAAATACATACAATCCACCAAACCTTTCATTTTGTCTTGGGGAGATATCACTTTCTCATAAAAAGCTAAGATGTTTGTGTGTGTGTGTGTGTGTGTGTGTGTGTGTGTGTGTGTGTGTGTGTGTGTGTGTGTGTGTGTGGGTAAATTTCATACTTATACGCACTTTAGGCTTACAATTAACATAGAAAAGAATACTGCTGTTCATGGGTTAACAAAGTTATATAAACAAAACTGAATTTACTTTCTTGTGATTACTGGATGTAAGCACTATCAAAATAAAGTGTTGTGAGTATAAGACCATTCTCTTCAGAGATATTCAGTGTTCTGGAACATGACTAAAGTAATGGAAAGATTCCTAGTACAAAAGGAGCATATTCAGGGTCTTGGCAAACTAACTGTTCCAATGTGAAGTTATATGCAGAACTGGAGATGTTGAGTCTTATGTGAAGTGAGTTGTGGGCCTGGAGTGCAGGGAGTGGAGGTAAATCCTAGTCTGCAATGATGATGATTCTATCTTCCCATTCCGCGAAACCAGTTTATTCTAACTCAATCAGCCGACAACTGATGCTAAATATCAATTGTTATATTCAATCACAGGAAGTCTCTTAGCAGACATTTGTCAAATAATGAAAATCACAACCTACATTGCTCAAGTGAAATTTGTGCAAAAAGGACACCATGAAACGAAATTGTTGTACTGTAGTTCATATATAAATTTGTAATATGTTCCATTTAACTAGCAACTCGCTTGACTGTACCTGAAAACTTTTTCATAATTACCAATAAAACTTCACAGGTATGGAAAAGAATTGTTGCTAGTAAAGTGATTATAATTTCCTTGAAAGATCAAGAAATTCTTAATAAACTGTTTACTTCTGATATATATATATATATGAGAGAGAGAGAGAGAGAGAGAGAGAGAGAGAGAGAGAGAGAGAGAGAGAGAGAGAGAGAATTATGAGATATATGGTTTCAATAAGTTAAAAACATTCAGGAGGATTTTGCTTTGGAACTTCAAAGCATGTCATTTAACTTGTCTATTCTTTAAACTCATTCAAGAATCAAACTACCTCAGATTCCTGGTGTCACACTGGCATTTTGCAGTATTCAGTTCTATCCCCTGAAGCGACTTGCTACATTATGCAATACAGATGATATGACCTGTCTTAGCAAAATTAAGCCGTAAATACATTTGCTGGATGTGTGATGAATTTTCCCCATATCTAACTTCTAAATTATTGATTCTGCAGAACTTAACAAGAAAGCAAAGTGGCTGGTGACTTATATACAGCTTCTCTTTATCATATTCCCATGAAAAAATATAAAGAAACTGAGATGTTACAACCTTGTCAATTGTCAAATTGATTAAGCTAATGGTTTATACAAAATATGAAGCTGGCCAAGGCAGTGGTTTTGTTTGCTAAGCTTCTAACCTGTTTTAAATATGGCTAAACTTCACATGCATTTATTCCTCAAGTACCCATGGCAATTCTAAAACCTAAACTTCCATTATACACTTCAATTGTTTCAAAAAATATGTTACTTGATGTCCTCTTTTTTTCTTCATGTCTTTCCAAAATACTCTTAGGCCCCTTTAATCAGCCATCAAAGCTTGTGGCACAAGTCTGATACATTCTAAAATCCCATTAAGAAGGGTAATATCTCTAAAATTAGTAACGAGATCACTCATTTTTAATCTAAATTCATTCTGAGGTATTACTTCATTGCATCTTCAGGCTACAAGTCCTTGACATCTTTATATACACTTGCTTTATTCCCTGTTAAAACACAAAATTAAAAGTGCTCCCAATTTCCCAACTACAGAAGTGTCTGCTGCCATATCATAACAATTTGTTGAAGCACATTACAAACAAAAGAAAACTTGCAGACATACAGCACTGAATATTACTTGTTCAGAAGTTATGTACTGATGGCTCTCAAAAACTGTCACAACAATGCCTATTTTCCTACTTGCATCAAGAAAGACTTAGATAGTTTACACACAAGATACAAAAATAAACCACGTCAGTACTTCATGGCATAACTGAAAAAATACTTTATATACACAATCATAAGTCTGAGCAAAAATTCTTCAGCATTATATTTCTGTTAAGTGGCACACTTCTTTCTAATGAAGGGAAAAATATTCATCAAAACTGAACTAAAACAAACCAAGACAGTGTCCTAAAATCTGGATATGACTGATGTACAGTGGCTCATACAAAATAAGGGAATCATTCAAATAAGTGAACAAACAGATGTTTTCATAATGATTACTTATATTACCCACATCAGATATAAACCTGACAAAATTATCATATCTGAAAGGAAGGGGACACCATGGTATACTGGTCACAACAGCATTCACATCCTGTAAGACCTGCACTGAAGCAGCAAATGCAGTAATGTTTTCATCACAGCCACTATGGAACCCACTCAGGATTATTAAGATATATCTGAATGGAAAGGACACCATGGTGTAGGAATAACAGCAGCAGACAAACCCCATGTTTATAAGACCTGGATTGGAGCCTGGAGCAAGCCAGGATTGGAAAGGTGTTGTATGTAATTTGCTCATAGCTAGTGTTTCACAACTATCCCTTCAAGCCAAGAGGGATACCACCTAATCAGCATTCAAATCTCATATCATAGTCAGTATATTTACGGATACTATGGCTGAAATAAAAACATTTTTCTTTCCCAACAAACTAGAGTTTGGAGGATCAAACAAAAATAAAGATCTTTCAAGAAACGTATCATGACAGCAATTTCGGATAACGATTTCTTTTTCATGTACCATTCAACGGCATGTTAATTTTCAACTTAAAAAGAAACACTGATAACTGGAGTTGTAATTCAAAGTTCACTTCTACCTTATCCTTGCTTCAGAAAATCCTGTAACAGTATATGAAATAGAAACAATGGGATACGAACAAACACCTAACTGAGGCTAAGAAAATACCACTCTGTAACCTCTGAGGGAGATAAAAATGGTCAGGTACTCTATGATGTAAGTATTCTGCGAAGACTCTGCAACAATGATGGTCTTTCTTTTGTATGTGCAAGGGGATGTTAAGCAGAGAATAATTCAAATTTATAAATATTCGCAAAGTACAGCTTATATTTACAAGATCCATACAGTGCTTTTCTTTAAAAATGTTGGCCAATATTTACATTCAACATTTATAAAAAAAAATTCTGGATGTTAAAATTTCAAACCATTCCTAATGCAATTTTTCTTTAATTATAACTCTTTAATAAGTACTAGTCAATTCCATTATGTACTGCATATTTCAAAATAATATTTCCAATTCATTATCAACTGTTTCTTTGATGCTTTAGAATTCCAAATCCTCATATGAAATTGGTGATGATCATTTAAATAATAGCAGTTCTGAGTACTTTCAATCAATTACTTGTACCTCACTATGCACTAGAAAATAAAGTAGCATCTGTCAAAGTGTTCTGGAGTCTTGCCATCAAAAATGAAAAGTATAACTATTCCAAGTACGGTAAAATTTATGTTCAATGCTTATCCATCAAAACATAAATGTTCTATAAAGTGAAAGTTTGTTGCGTGTGTGTGTGTGTGTGTGTGTGTGTGTGTGTGTGTGTGTGTGTGTGTGTGTGTGTGTGAGTGAGTGAGTGAGTGAGTGAGTGAGTGAGTGAGTGAGTGAGTGAGTGAGTGAGTGAGTGAGTGAGTGAGTGAGTGAGTGAAGGGATTATATGTGTATGGTTGTGTTTGTGTGTGTGCACATCCTATTATCCATAAATTTTCCCTACCTTAAAAACACTAAAGCTTACCTGTTCACGTTTAGCAGCCTTTTCCTCCTTCTCCCGACGACGAACCTCCAATAGAAACTCATCAAATAAACTCTCCCTCTCTCGCATCTTCTCTATGTTGCGGAAACGATCATCCTTGCTGTATTTGGCTGCAAAATCACTAAATGATGATTTCCCATTCAGTCCAGCCTCCTCAAGCAGCTTACGGAACTCCTCCTTTCGCTCCTTCAACTTGTTCCGTTTCTCTCGACGTTCCTCTTCAGCACGCTCTTTTACATACCTAAAAATATATCATAATCATTATTACTATTATACTTAATCACTGTTTCCTGTGACAGTGAGGTAGTGCCCTCTTTTTCACCTTTCTCTTGACCTCCTGCCTCTTTCTTTTATACATCTCCCACTCATTTGCATTATTCCCCGGCAAAAATTGTCCAAATGCCTCTCTCTTCTCTTTTACTAATAATCTTACTTCTTCATCCCACCACTCACTACCCTTTCTAATCAACCCACCTCCCACGCTTCTCATGCCACAAGCATCTTTTGCGCAAGCCATCACTGCTTCCCTAAATACATCCCATTCCTCCCCCAGTCCCCTTACCTCCTTTGTTCTCACCTTTTTCCATTCTGTACTCAGTCTCCCCTGGTACTTCCTCACACAAGTCTCCTTTCCAAGCTCACTTACTCTCACCACTCTCTTCACCCCAACATTCTCTCTTCTTTTCTGAAAACCTCTACAAATCTTCACCTTCGCCTCCACAAGATAATGATCAGACATCCCTCCAGTTGCATCTCTCAGCACATTAACATCAAAAAGTCTCTCTTTCGCGTGCCTATCAATTAACACATAATCCAATAACGCTCTCTGGCCATCTCTCCTACTTACATACGTATACTTAAGTATATCTCTTTTTAAACCAGGTATTCCCAATCACCAGTCCTTTTTCAGCACATAAATCTACAAGCTCTTCACCATTTCCACTTACAACACTGAACACCCCATGTATACCAATTATTCCCTCAACTGCCACATTACTCACCTTTGCATTCAAATCACCCATCACTATCACCCGGTCTCGTGCATCAAAACCACTAACACACTCATTCAGCTGCTCCCAAAACACTTGTCTCTCATGATCTTTCTTCTCATGCCCATGTGCATATGCTCCAATAATCACCCATCTCTCTCCATCAACTTTCAGTTTTACCCATATCAATCTAGAGTTTACTTTCTTACACTCTATCACATACTCCCACCACTCCTGTTTCAGGAGTAGTGCTACTCCTTCCCTTGCTCTTGTCCTCTCACTAACCCCTGACTTTACTCACAAGACATTCCCAAACCACTCTTCCCTTTTACCCTTGAGCTTCGTTTCACTCAGAGCCAAAACATCCAGGTTCCTTTCCTCAAACATACTACCTCTCTCTCCTTGGTAAAATTTTTTCACTGCTTCTAGCAACTTACCTCCCATATCATATACTCTTAAGACCTTCCACAGAGCATCTCTATCAATCCTATCCTATGACTTCTCCAGATCCATAAATGCTACATGTAAATCTGTTTTTCTAAGTACTTCTCACACACATTCTTTAAAGCAAACACCAGATCCACACATCTACCACTTCTGAAACCACACTGCTCTTCCCCAATCTGATGCTCTGTCCATGCCTTCACCTTCTCAATCAATACCCTCCCATATAATTTCCCAGGAATACTCAACAAACTCATACCTCTGTAGTTTGAACACTCACCTTTTATCCCTTTGCCTTTGTACAATGGCTCTATGCATGCATTCTGCCAATCCTCAGGCACTTCACCATGATCCATACATACACTGAATATCCTTACCAACCAATTAACAACACAGTCACCCCCTTTTTTAATAAATTCTACTGCAATACCATTCAAGTCCACCACCTAATCGGATTTCATCTTCTGCAAGGTTTTCGTTACCTCTTCTCTCTTAACCAAATTGTTCTACCTGACCCTCTCACTTCGCACACCACCCAGCCCAAAGCACCCTATATCTGCCACTCTATCATCAAACACATTCAACAAACCTCAAAATACTCACTCCATCTTCTCACTTCATTACTATCTGTATTGCTTCCCCACTTGCCCCTTCACTAACGTTCCCATTTGTTCTTGTCTTACGCACGTTATTTACATCCTTCCCAAACATCTTTTTATTCTCCTACAGTTTAAAGATACTCTCCCACCCCAACTCTCATTTGCCCAATTTTTCAACCCTTGCATCTTTCTCTTGATCTCCTGCCACTTTCTTTTATACATCTCCCAGTCGTTTGAACTCCTTCCTTGCAAGTATCATCCAAATGCCTCTCTTTTCTCTTTCACGAACAACTTTACTTATTCAACCCACCACCCACTACCCTTTCTAATGTGCCCACCCCCTGCCTTCCTCATGCCACATGCATCTTTTAAGCAAGCCATCACTGCTTTCCTAAAAGCATCCCACTCCTCAAGCACTCCCCTCACATCATTTGCTTTTTAATCTTTTGCCATTCTACTTTCAATCTCTCCTGGTACTTCCTCACACAAGTCTCCCTTCCAAGCTCACTTACTCTCCCCACTTTTCTTTTGAAAACCTCAACAAATCTTTAGCTTTGCCTCTGTAAGACAGTGATCAGACATCCCCTCTCTGCACATTAACATCCAAAAGTCTCTCTTTTGTATGCCTATAAATCAACATGTAATCCAATTATGCCCTTTGAGTATCTCTCCTACTCACATATGTATACTTACATACCTTTATTTTCATTTTATTTTGCTTTGTTGCTGTCTCCCGTGTTAGCGAGGTAGCGCAAGGAAACAGACAAAAGAATGGCCCAACCCACCCACATACACATGTATATACATACATGTTCACACGCGCAAATATACATACCTATACATCTCAATGTATACATATATATACACACACAGCCATATACATATATACACACGTACATAATTCATACTTGCTGCCTTTATTCATTCCCATCGCCACCTCGCCACACATGAAATAACAACCCCCTTCCCCCGCAGGTGTGCAAGGCAGTGCTAGGAAAAGACAACAAAGGCCACATTCGTTCACACTCAGTTTCTTACTGTCACGTAATAATGCACTGAAACCACAGCTCCCTTTCCACATCCAGGCCCCACACAACTTTCCATGGTTTACCTCAGAAGCTTTACATGCCCTGATTCAATCCATTGACAGCGCGTCGACCCCGGTATACCACATCATTCCAATTCACTCGCTTCCTTGCACGCCTTTCACCCTCCTGCATGTTCAGGCCCCGATCACTCAAAATCTTTTTCACTCCATCTTTCCACCTCCAATTTGGTCTCCCACTTCTCCTCGTTCCCTCCAACTCTGACACATATATCCTCTTGGTCAATCTTCCCTTACTCATTCTCTCCATGTGACCAAACCATTTCAAACCACCCTCTTCTGCTCTCTCACCCACACTCTTTTTATTACCACACATCTCTCTTACCCTATTATTACTTACTCGATCAAACCACCTCACACAACATATTGTCCTCAAACATCTCATATCCAGCACATCCACCCTCCTTTGCACAACTCTATCCATAGCCCATGCCTCGCAACCATATAACACTGTTGGAACCACTATTCCTTCAAACATACCCATTTTTGCTTTCCGAGATAATGTTCTCAACTTCCACACATTCTTCAACGCTCCCAGAACTTTCGCCCCCTAGGTTTGCGCCAGGGGTGTGTAATGTCTCTATGGCTGTTTAATTTGTTTATGGATGGGGTTGTTAGGGAGGTGAATGCAAGAGTTTTGGAAAGAGGGGCAAGTATGCAGTCTGTTGTGGATGAGAGAGCTTGGGAAGTGAGTCAGTTGTTGTTCGCTGATGATACAGCACTGGTGACTGATTCATGTGAGAAACTGCAGAAGCTGGTGACTGAGTTTGGTAAAGTGTGTGAAAGAAGAAAGCTGAGAGTAAATGTGAATAAGAGCAAGGTTATTAGGTACAGTAGGGTTGAGGGTCAAGTCAATTGGGAGGTAAGTTTGAATGGAGGAAAACCGGAGGAAGTGAAGTGTTTTAGATATCTGGGAGTGGATTTGGCAGCGGATGGAACTAAGGAATTATCTTATGGAAATCAATGCACTTTTTGGGCTATACTGTTACTGATCTTCAATCAGATGACTTCCAGTTGGATATAAAATAAAAGAAACTGCATCACATCAGTAAAGCAACCCTGCAATGGCAGAGCAAATATCTTTGTTTTTCATAGGAAAGCTTAGTACAAACTCATGACTTAACCTAAGAATTATAAGTGAAGAGCTGAGAGGGATGACAAACAGGAAAAAATTTAAAAATATGACAATTTCAGTCTATAAATCACTGTGCTTTACTGACACATGTAATGTATAGAAAATATATACTCACTTCTCAAACACCTGTTTCCTTTCCCGTGAAGTAAGTAGAAGATAACGGGAATCAAAAACTATCTTTGAGAGCTCCTTTTCCCATGAACTGAAGGCAGAGACCTGATGAAATGAAAATAAATATTAGAGACACATTCAAACATTTCTTTTTCTTTCTTTCAAACTATTCGCCATTTCCCGCATTAGCAAGGTAGCATTAAGAACAGAGGACTGGGCCTCTTTTGGAATATCCTCACCTGGCCCCCTCCGTTCCTTCTTTTGGAAAATTAAAAAAAAAAAAAAAAAAAACGAGAGGGGAGGATTTCCAGCCCCCCGCTCCCTCCCCTTTTAGTCGCCTTCTACGACACGCAGGGAATACGTGGGAAGTATTCTTAATCCCTTATCCCCAGGGATATCAAACATTTCTATCAATCATAAAAATCTTTACCCTTGAAATATTCAAAGTACACTGTTGTTTTGAATTTTCACTATAGATTACAGATTAGCACATTATGAAAAAGGAGTTCTACACTCATGGAAACCCATGAAAAGAAAGGCTGGCACTTCTGATGAAGAATGGGCTAAAGGATTGTTAAAAAAGTACCTTTTTTTTCTTCTTTATTATACTTAGTCACTGTCTCCCATGTTAGCAAGGTAGCACAAGGAAACAGATGAAAGAATGGCCCAACCCACCCACATACACATTTATTTACATAAACGCCCACACACACACATGTACATACCTTTACATTTCAACGTATACATATATATACATACACAGACATACATATATATACACATGCACATATCCATACTTGCTGCCTTCATCCATTCCCGTTGCTACCCAGCCACACATGATATGGCACCCCCCCCCCCCCACATACACACACACACACACACACACACACACACACACACACACACACCAAGCACATGTGAGGTAGCGCTAGGAAAAGACAACAAAGGCCACATTTGGTCACACTCAGTCTCTAGCAGTCATGTGTAATGCACCAAAACCACAGCTCCCTTTCCATATCCAGGCCCCTCAAAACTTTCCATGGTTTACCCCAGACGATTCACAGACTCTGGTTGAATCCACTGACAGCATGTCGACCCCGGTATACCACATCGTTCCAATTCATTCTATTCCTTGCATGCCTTTCACCCTCCTGTATATTCAGGCCCCGATTGCTCAAAATCTTTTTCACTTCATCCTTCCACCTCCAATTTGGTCTCCCACTTCTCCGAGTTCCCTCCACCTCTGACACATATATCCTTTTTGTCAATCTTCCCTCACTTAATCTCTCCATGTGACCAAACCATTTCAATACACTCTCTTCTGCTCTCTCAACCACACTCTTTTTATTACAACAAATCTCTCTTACCCTTTCATTACTTACTCGATCAAACCACCTTACACCACATATTGTCCTCAAACATTTCATTTCCAACATATCCACCCTCCTCCACACATCCCCATCTATACACATCCAACCTCCTCCACACAACCCTGTCTATAGCCCATGCCTTGCAACCATATAACATTGTTGGAACCAACTTTGCCCCCTCCCCCACCCTGTGACTCACTTCCGCTTCCATGGTTCCATCTGCTGCTAAATCCACTCCCAGATATCTAAAACACTTCACTTCCACGACTTTTTCTTCATTCTAACTTACCTCCTAATTAACTTGTCCCTCAACCCTACTGAACCTAATAACCTTGCTCTTATTCACATTTACTCTCACTTTCTTCTTTCACACACTTTACCAAACTCAGTCATCAAATTCTGTAGTTTTTTACCCGAATCAGCTGCCAGCACTGTATCATCAGCAAACAACAACTAACTCATTTCCCAAGCCCTTTCAACCACGACAGACTGCATACTTGCCCCTCTCTCCAGAACTCTTGCATTCATCTCCCTAACATCCACATCCATAAACAAATTAAACAACCATTGAGACATCATGCACCCCTGCTGCAAACTGACATTCACTGGGAACCAATCACTTTCCTCTCTTCCTACTCGTACACATGCCTTACATCCTTGATAAAAACATTTCACTGCCTCTAGCAACTTACCTCCCATACCATATACTCTTAATACCTTCCACATGCCTTCTCCAAATCCATAAATGCTGCATACAAATCCATCTGTTTTCCTAAGTATTTCTCACATACTTCCCACGCATTCTCCACGTGTTGTAAAAGGTGACTAAAGGGGATGGAAGTGGGGTGCTAGAAACCCTCCCCTCCTTGTAATTTAACTTTCTCAAAGGGGAAGCAGAAGGAGTCATGCAGGAAGTGCTCATCCTCCTCGAAGGCTCAAATTGGGGTGTCTAAACATGTGTGGATGTAACCAAGATGAGAAAAAGGAGAGATAGGTAGTATGTCTGAGGAAAGGAACCTGGAAGTTTTGGCTCTGAGTGAAACGAAGCTCAAGGGTAAAGGGGAAGAGTGGTTTGGGAATGTCTTGGGAGTAAAGTCAGGGGTTGGTGAGAGGATAAGACCAAAAGAAGGAGTAGCACTACTCCTGAAACAGGAGTTGTGGGAGTATGTGATAATGTGTAAGAAAGCAAACTCTAGATTGATATGGGTAAAACTGAAAGTGAATGGAAAGAGATGGTGATTATTGGTGCCTATACACCTGGTCATGAGAAGAAAGATCATGAGGCAAGTGTTTTGGGAGCAGCTGAGTGAGTGTGTTAGCAGCTTTGATGCAAGAGACTGGGTTACAGTGATGGGTGATTTGAATGCAAAGGTGAATAATGTGGCAGTTGAGGGTATAACTAGTGTACATAGGGTGTTCAGTGTTGTAAATGAAAATGGTGAAGAGCTTGTAGATCTGTGTACTGAAAAAGGACTGGTGATTGGGAATACCGGTTTAAAAAGAGAGATTTACATGAGTATACGCATGTAAGTAGGAGAGATGGCCAGAGAACGCTATTCGATTATGTGTTAATTGATAGGCGGGTGAGAGAGAGACTTTTGGATGTTAATGTGCTGAGAGGGGCAACTGGAGGGAAGTCTGATCATTATCTTGTGGAGGCAAAGGCGAAAATTTGTTGAGGTTTTCTGAAAAGAAGAGAGATTGTTGGGGTGAAGAGAGTGGCGAGAGAAAGTGAGCTTGGAAAGGAGACTTGTGTGAGGAAGTACCACAAGAGAATGAGTGCAGAATGGAAAAAGCTGAGAGTAAGTGATATAAGAGGAGTGAGGGAGGAATGGGATGTATTTTGGGAAGCAGCGATGGCTTGCACAAAAGATGCTTGTGGCATGAGAAAGGTGGGAGGGGGCAGATTGGAAAGAAGTAAGATTGTTAGTGAAAGAGAAGAGAGAGGTGTTTGGACAATTTTTGCAAGGTAGTTGTGTGAATGACTGGGAGACGTATAAAAGAAAGAGGCAGGAGGTCAAGAGAAAGGTGCAAGAGGTGAAAAAGAAGGCAAATGAGAGTTGGGGTCAGAGGGCGTCATTTCATGTGTAGCACCAGGAATGGATGAAGGCAGTATGTATGAATAGGTACATGTGTATATATACGTTGAAATGTATAGGTAGGTATATGAGCGTGTGTGGGAGTTTATGTATATACATGTGTATGTGGGTGGGTTGGGCCAACCCACCCATTCTTTCGTCTGTTTCCTTGCGCTACCTCGCTAACTCAGGAGACAGCGTCAAAGTAAAATGAATATAAATAAAAAAAGATGTTTTAGAAGGAGGTAAATAAAATGTGTAAGACAAGAGAACAAATGCAAATATCGGTGAAGGGGGCTAATGGGGAGGAAATAACAAGTAGTGGTGAAGTGAGGAGAAAAAGTATTTTGAAGGTTTCTTGAATGTGTTTGATGAAAGAATGGTTGATATAGGGTGTATTGGTCTATGTGGTGTGCGAAAATGAGGGTCAGCAAGAATGGTTTGGTAAACAGAGAAGAGGTAGAGAGAGTTTTGCGGAAGATGAAAGCCAGCAAGGCGGCGGGTTTAGATGGTATTGCATTGAAATTTATTAAAAAAGGGTGTGACTGTGTTGTTGAATTGTTGGTAAGCATATTCAATATATGTATGGTTCATCATGAATGCCTAAAGACTGGCGGAATGCCTGCATAGTGCCACTGTACAAAGGCAAAGGGGATAAAGTTGAGTGTTCAAATAACAGAGGTATAAGTTTGAGTATTTTTGGGGATAGGGGAGAAAGAATACTTCCCAGGGATTCCCTACGTGTCATAGAAGGCGACTAAAGGGAGGGAGTTGGGGGCTGAAAATCCTCCCCTCTCATTTTTGATTTTCCAAAAGAAGGAACAGAGAAGGGGGCCAAGTGACGATTTCCTTAAAAGGCTCAGTCCTCTGTTTTTAACACTACCTCACTAATGCGGGAGATGGTGAATAATAGTATGAAAAAAAAAAAAAATTGATTGAGAGGGTAAAGGCATGTACAGAGCATCAGATTGGGGAAGAGCAGTGTAGTTTCAGAAGTTGTAGAGGATGTGTGGATCAGGTGTTTGCTTTGAAGAATGTATGTGAGAAATACTTAGAAAAACAGATGGATTTGTATATAGCATTTATGGATCTGGAGAAGGTATATGGTAGAGTTGATAGAGATGCTCTATGGAAGGTATTAAGAGTATATGGTGTGGGAGGTAAGTTACTAGAAGCAGTGAAAAGTTTTTATCAAGGCTGTAAGGTAAGTGGAAGAGTAGGAAGAGAGGAAAGTGATTGGTTTCCAGTGAATGTCAGTTCGCGGAAGGGGTGTGTGATGTCTCCATGGATGTTTGATTTGTTTATGGATGGGGTTGTTTGGGAGGTGAATGCAAGAATTTTGGAGAGAGGGGCAAGTATGTGGTCTGTTGTCGATGAAAGGGCTTGGGAAGTGAGTCAGTTGTAGTTCGCTGATGATACAGTGGCGGTGGCTGATTTGGGTAAAATACTGCAGAAGTTGATGACTGAGTTTGATAACATAAAATCATTACTAAGAGCAGTGTGGTTTCAGAAGTGGTAGAGGATATGTGGATCAGGTGTTTGCTTTGAAGAATGTATGTGAGAAATACTTAGAAAAGCAAATGGATTTGTATGTAGCATTTATGGATCTGGAGAAGGCATATGATAGAGTTGATAGAGATGCTCTGTGGAAGGTATTAAGAATATATGGTGTGGGAGGCATGTTGTTAGAAGCAGTGAAAAGTTTTTATCGAGGATGTAAGGCATGTGTACGTGTAGGAAGAGAGGAAAGTGATTGGTTCTCAGTGAATGTAGGTTTGCGGCAGGGGTGTGTGATGTCTCCATGGTTGTTTAATTTGTTTATGGATGGGGTTGTTAGGGAGGTGAATGTAAGAGTTTTGGAAAGAGGGGCAAGTATGAAGTCTGTTGGGGATGAGAGAGCTTGGGAAGTGAGTCAGTTGTTGTTCGCTGATGATACAGCACTGGTGGCTGATTCATGTGAGAAACTGCAGAAGCTGGTGACTGAGTTTGGTAAAGTGTGTGAAAGAAGAAAGTTAAGAGTAAATGTGAATAAGAGCAAGGTTATTAGGTACAGTAGGGTAGAGGGTCAAGTCAACTGGGAGGTGAGTTTGAATGGAGAAAAACTGGAGGAAGTAAAGTGTTTTAGATATCTGGGAGTGGATCTGGCAGCGGATGGAACCATGGAAGCGGAAGTGGATCATAGGGTGGGGGAGGGGGCGAAAATTCTGGGAGCCTTGAAGAATGTGTGGAAGTCGAGAACATTATCTCGGAAAGCAAAAATGGGTATGTTTGAAGGAATAGTGGTTCCAACAATGTTGTATGGTTGCGAGGCGTGGGCTATGGATAGAGTGGTGCGCAGGAGGATGGATGTGCTGGAAATGAGATGTTTGAGGACAATGTGTGGTGTGAGGTGGTTTGATCGAGTAAGTAACGTAAGGGTAAGAGAGATGTGTGGAAATAAAAAGAGCGTTGTTGAGAGAGCAGAAGAGGGTGTTTTGAAATGGTTTGGGCACATGGAGAGAATGAGTGAGGAAAGATTGACCAAGAGGATATATGTGTCGGAGGTGGAGGGAACGAGGAGAAGAGGGAGACCAAATTGGAGGTGGAAAGATGGAGTGAAAAAGATTTTGTGTGATCGGGGCCTGAACATGCAGGAGGGTGAAAGGAGGGCAAGGAATAGAGTGAATTGGAGCGATGTGGTATACCGGGGTTGACGTGCTGTCAGGGCATGTGAAGCGTCTGGGGTAAACCATGGAAAGCTGTGTAGGTATGTATATTTGCGTGTGTGGACGTAAGTATATACATGTGTATGGGGGTGGGTTGGGCCATTTCTTTCGTCTGTTTCCTTGTGCTACCTCGCAAATGCGGGAGACAGCGGCAAAAAAAAAAAAAAAAAAAAAAAAAAAAAAAAAAAAAAAAAAACAACTAAATGGGAGGACTAAAAGATTCTTGATATCAAGGGCAGGTTTGGGGTTAACTCTATAAAATTATTTCTTTTCCAAATAGTCCAAAAAGTTTCATCAGTACTATTGACAATTCAAAGATAGTGAACTACTTATAATTAGAGCACCTAAGGCTAATAGCAGTGATTATGGACAAAGTTAATTATGTCAAAAATGAATTCTCTTTTATGTGATGATATAACACTTTTAACTCAGTAGAAATCCCCTAAAAGATGTTAATTCTCACTTTAATAAACAATTGTCCTGGGCACATAATAAAATTCTATGAAAGGCATAGTGCCAGACCAGAACACCACCAAATGGAAATACTTATTTACCAATGGCGTCTTAGCTCTGCCTCGTTTGTATATAAACTGACTGCTCTAAGACTTCTATCTCATTCTTGTACCTCCTCTGATGATGTGATCATTACATGAAAGTGCACTTGGGAACTTAGTGTGTTTCATTTTCCTCATGGTTATCAGCAAGTTCTCAGTGAAGGATGATCTGTAGGAGTATGTAATGCCCCCATGGTTGTTTAATCTGTTTAAGGATGGGGTGGTTAGGAAGGTAAATGTTGGGGATGAGAGAACCTGGAAAGTGGGTCAAGTGTTGTTCACTGATGACACAGTACTGGTGACAGATTCAAGTGAGAAACTGCAGAAGTTGGTGACTGAGTTTGGAAAAGTACGTGAAAGGAGAAAGTTGAGGGTAAATGTGAACAGGAGCAAGGTTATAAGGTTTAGCAGGGTTTAGGGACAAGTTAGTAGGGATGTAAGTTTGAATGGAGTAAGATTGGAAGAGGTGAAATGTTTTAGATATCTGGGAGTGGACTTGGCAGCAAATGGAACCAAGGATGTGGAAGCGAGTCACATGGTGGGGAACGAGGCAGGGTTCTGGAAGCGATGAAGAATGTGTGGAAGGAGAGAACATTAACTTTTCTGTCTTCACCAAACCACTCTCCTTGACCCTCTCACTTTGCACACCATCTAACCAAGACACCCTACATCTGCCAATATCATCAAACACATTCAACAAACTACAAAATACTCACTCCAACTCCTCTTTACTTCATCATTACCTGTTATCATATCCCCCTGGCCCCTTTCACCATTGTTCCCACTTGTTCTTGTCTTTCATTCTTTCATACTTGATTGATGTTTCCTGTGCTAGTGAGGTAGCTCCGGGAACAGACTAAGAAAGGCCACATCTGCTCACATCCATACCACAACTCCCTATCCACATCCAGGCCCCACAGAACTTTCCATGGTTTACCCAAGACGTTCCACATGCCCTGGTTCAGTCCAATGACTGCAGGTTGAACCCAGTACGCTACATCGCTCCAATTCACTAAATCCTGTGCAAGCCTTTTACGCTGCTGCACAGATCACTCAAAAACTTTTTCACTCCATCATTCTATCTCCAATTTGGTCTATCCAACCTCATTATTCCTTTCACTTATACATAAATTCTCTTTTACAACTATTCCTTACTCATTCTCTTTATGTCTAAAATATTTTAGCACACCCTCTTCAGCTCTCTCAACCACACACTTATCATCACTGCACATCTGTGATATCTTTTCATTACTTACTCAACATGTGAAGAATCTGGGGTAAACCATGGAAAGGTCTGTGGGGCCTGGAGGTGGATAGGGAGCTGTGGTTTCGGTGCATTACATATGAGAGCTAGACTGAATGTGAACGAATGTGGCCTTTTTGTCTGTATTCCTGGCACTACTTTGCTGAAGCAGGGGATAGCAATGCTGTTTTCCTGAGGAGTGGGGTAGCGACAGAAATGGATGAAGGAAAGCAAGTATGAATATGTTTATGTGTATGTATGTAATGCGGAAGATGAAAGCCGGCAAGGCAGCAGGTTTGGATGGTATTGCAGTGGAATTTATTAAAAAAGGGGGTGACTGGTTGGTAAGGTTATTTAATGTACGTATGACTCATGGTGAGGTGCCTGAGGATTGGCGGAATGCGTGCATAGTGCCATTGTACAAAGGCAAAGGGGATAAGAGTGAGTGCTCAAATTACAGAGGTATAAGTTTGTTGAGTATTCCTGGTATATTATATGGGAGGGTATTGATTGAGAGGGTGAAGGCATGTACAGAGCATCAGATTGGGGAAGAGCAGTGCGGTTTCAGAAGTGGTAGAGGATGTGTGGATCAGGTGTTTGCTTTGAAGAATGTATGTGAGAAATACTTAGAAAAGCAAATGGATTTGTATGTAGCATTTATGGATCTGGAGAAGGCATATGATAGAGTTGATAGAGATGCTCTGTGGAAGGTATTAAGAATATATGGTGTGGGAGGCAAGTTGTTAGAAGCAGTGAAAAGTTTTTATCGAGGATGTAAGGCATGTGTACGTGTAGGAAGAGAGGAAAGTGATTGGTTCTCAGTGAATGTAGGTTTGCGGCAGGGGTGTGTGATGTCTCCATCGTTGTTTAATTTGTTTATGGATGCGGTTGTTAGGGAGGTGAATGCAAGAGTTTTGGAAAGAGGGGCAAGAATGAAGTCTGTTGTGGATGAGAGAGCTTGGGAAGTGAGTCAGTTGTTGTTTGCTGATGATACAGTGCTGGTGGCTGATTCATGTGAGAAACTGCAGAAGCTGGTGACTGAGTTGGGTAAAGTGTGTGAAAGAAGAAAGTTGAGAGTAAATGTAAATAAGAGCAAGGTTATTAGGTACAGTAGGGTTGAGGGTCAAGTCAATTGGGAGGTAAGTTTGAATGGAGAAAAACTGGAGGAAGTAAAGTGTTTTAGATATCTGGGAGTGGATCTGGCAGCGGATGGAACCATGGAAGCAGAAGTGAATCATAGGGTGGGGGAGGGGGCGAAAATCCTGGGAGCCTTGATGAATGTGTGGAAGTCAAGAACATTATCTCGGAAAGCAAAAATGGGTATGTTTGAAGGAATAGTGGTTCCAAAAATGTTGTATGGTTGCGAGGCGTGGGCTATGGATAGAGTTGTGCACAGGAGGGTGGATGTGCTGGAAATGAGATGTTTGAGGACAATGTGTGGTGTGAGGTAGTTTGATCGAGTAAGTAATGTAAAGGTAAGAGAGATGTGTGGAAATAAAAAGAGCGTGGTTGAGAGAGCAGAAGAGGGTGTTTTGAAATGGTTTGGGCACATGGAGAGAATGAGTGAGGAAAGATTGACCAAGAGGATATATGTGTCGGAGGTGGAGGGAACAAGGAGAAGTGGGAGACCAAATTGGAGGTGGAAAGATGGAGTAAAAAAGATTTTGAGTAATCAGGGCCTGAACATGCAGGAGGCTGAAAGGCGGGCAAGGAATAGAGTGAATTGGATCGATGTGGTATACCGGTGTTGACATGCTGTCAGTGGATTGAATCAGGGCATGTGAAGCATCTGGGGTAAACCATTGAAAGCTGTGTAGGTATGTATATTTGCGTGTGTGGACGTGTATGCATATACATGTATATGGGAGTGGGTTGGGCCATTTCTTTCGTCTGTTTCCTTGCGCTACCTCGCAAACGCGGGAGACAGCGGCAAAAAAAAAAAAAAAAAAAAAAAAAAAAAAAAAAAAAAGATGCATATGAGCATTTGGGGGCGTTAATGTGTATATATGTGTATATGAGTGGATGGGCCATTCTTTGTTTCCTGGAGCTAACTCGCTGATGCAGATGAGAAACTGCAAAGGTACTGGTGACTGAGTGTGGTAAAGTGAGTGACTGGAGAAAGCTGAGAGTAAATGTGAATGGGTGAGGGACAAGTTAATTGGGAGATACGTTTGAATAGAAAAAACTGGAAAAAGTAAAGCATCTTAAATATCTGGGAGTGGACTTAGCAGCAGATGGAACCATGGAAGCAGAAGTGAGTCACAGGGTGGGGAAGGGGACTGGGAGCTTTGAAGACTATGTGGAAGGCAAGACCGTTACCTTGAAGAGAAAAAATGGGTATGTTCGAAGGAATAGTAGTTCCAACAAAGTTATATGGTTGCAAGGCATGGGCTATAGATAAGGTTGTACGAAAGAGGGTGGATGTGCTGCAAATGAAATGCTTGAGGACAATATGTGGTGTGAGGTGGTTTGATCAAGTAAGTAATGAAAGGGTAAGAGAGAGGTGTGGTAATAAAAAGAGTGTGGTAGAGAGAGAGCAGAAGAGGGTGTACTGAAATAGTTTGGTAACATGGAGAGAATGAGTGAGGAAAGATTGACAAAGAGGATATATGTGTCAGAGGTGAAGGGAATGAGGAGAAGCGGGAGATCAAATTGGAGGTGGAAGGATGGAATGAAAAAGATTTTGAGCGATTGGGGGCCTGAACATACAGGAGGGTGAAAGGCATGCTAGGAATAGAGTGAATTGGAATGATGTGGTATACTGGGGTCGACGTGCTGTCAATGGATTGAACCAGGGAATGTGAAGCATCTGGGGTGAACCATGGAAAGTTTTGTGGGGCCTGGATGTGGAAAGGGAGCTGTGGTTTCGGTGCATCACACATGACAGCTAGAGACTGAGTGTGAACGAATGTGGCCTTTGTTGTATTTTCCTAGCATTAACTTGCGCGCGCAGGGGAAGGGAGGATGCCATTTCATGTGTGGTGGGGTGGCGACAGGAATAGATGAAGGCAGCAAGTATCGATATGTGCATGTGTATATATGTATATGTCTGTGTATGTATACAGTGAAACGTATAAATGTGCGTGTGTGGGCGTTTATGTATATACATGTGTATGTGGGTGGACTGGGCCATTCTTTCGTCTGTTTCTTTGCGCCACCTCGCTAAAGTGGGACACAGCAACTAAGTATAATAAAAAATAAAATTAACATATCAACGCATCCCTTTTGATGGGGGAGAAAGAATACTTCCCACGTACACCCCTATCCTCCATGTATTTCTATCTGTAAAAAGGGAAACAGGAGGAGGAGTCAAGCAGGGTGTGCTCATCCTCCTTGAAGGCTCAGACTGGGGTGTCTGAACATGTGAGGATGTAACCAAGGTGAGAAGAAAGGAGATAGGTAGCAGGTTTGAGGAAAGAAATCTGTAGGTTCTGGCTCTGATCGAAACGAACCACAAGCGTAAAGGGGAAGAGTCGTTTGGGAAAGTCTTGGGAGTGAAGTCAGGGCTTGGTGAGAGGACAAGAGCTTAGAAAGGAGTAGCACTACTCATGAAGCAGGAGTTGTAGGAGTATCTGATAGTGTCAGAAAGTAAATCCTAGATTGTTGTGGGTAAAACTGAAAGTGGATCGAGAGAGATGGGTGATTATTGGTGCTTATGCATCTTGTCATGAGAAAAAAGATCATGAGAGGCAACTGTTTTGGGAGAAGCTGAGTGAGTGTGTCAGCAGCTTTGATGCATGAAACTGGGTTTTAGTGATGGGTGATTTAAATGTGAAGGTGAGTAATGTGGCAATTGAAGGTATAAATGGTGTATATGGGGTTTTCAGTGTTGTAAATGGAAATAGTGAAGAGTTTGTGGATTTGTGTGCTGAAAAAAAAAAGGGTGATTGGGAATACCTGATTTTAAAAAAGAGACATACATAAGTATACGAATGTTAGTCAGAGAGATGGTCAAAGGGCATTATTTTACTGTGTCAATTGATGGGTGTGTAAAAGACTTTTGGATGTTAATGTACTGAGAGGGGCAACTGGAGGGATGTTTGATCATTATCTTGTGGAGGTGAAGGTGAAGATTTGTAAAAGTTTTCAAAAAAGAAGAATGTTGGGTGGAAGAGAGTGGTAAGAGTGAGTGAGCGTGGAAAGGAGATTTGTGTGAGGAAGTACCAGATGAGAGTGTAAATGGCAAAAAGTGAGAGCAAATGATGTGAGAGGAGTGAATGAGGAATGGGATGTATTTTGGGAAGCAGTGATGGCTTGTGCAAAAGATGCATGTGACATGAGAAAGGTAGGAGGTGGGCAGATTAAAGAGGGTAGTGAATGAGGGGATGAAGAAGTAAGGTTTGTTTGTGAAACAGAAAAGAGAGGCATTTGGACGACACTTGCAGGGAAGTAGTGCAAATGATTGGAAGATATATAAAAGAAAGTGGCAGAAGGTCAAGAGAAAGGTGTACCGGTTGAAAAAGAGGGCAAATGAGAGTTGGGGGGAGACAGTATAATTAACCTTTAGGAAGAATAAAAGAATGTTTTGGCAGGATGTAAATAATGCCCGTAAGACAAAAGAACAAACAGGCATATCAGAAGGGGGAAAGCAGGGAGGTAATAACAGGTAGTGATGAAGTGAGTACTCTGAAGGTTTGTTGAATGTTTGATGATACAGTGGCAGATATAGGGTGCTTTGTTCGGGGTGATATGCAAAGTGAAAGGGTCAGGGAAAATGGTTTGGTAAAGAGAGATGAGGTACTGAAAGCTTTGTGGAAGATGAAATCCAGCAAAGAGGAGGGTTTGGATGGTATTGCAGTGAAATTTATTAAAAGGGGATGACTGTGTCACTGATTGGTTGGTAAGGATATTCAATGTATGTACAGACCATGGTGAAGTGCCTGAGGATTGGCGGAAAGTATGCATAGTGCCATTGTACAAAAGCAATGGTGATATAAGTGAGTGTTCAAACAACTGAGGCATAAGTTTGTTGAGCATTCCTGGGAAATTATATGGGAGGGTATTGATTGAGAGGGTGAAGGCATGTACAGAGAATCAGATTGGGGAAAAGCAGTGTGGTTTCAGAAGTGGAAGAGGATGTGTGAATAAGGTGTTTGCTTTGAAGAATTCATGTGAGAAATACTTAGAAAAACAGATGGATTTGTATGTAGCATTAATGGATCTGGAGAAGGCATATGATAGGGATGATAAGATGCTTTGTGGAAGGCTTTAAAAGTATATGGTGTGGGAGGAAAGTTGCTAGAAGCGGTGAGTTTTTTATACCAAGGATATAAGGCATGTGTACAAGGAATAGGAGAGGAGAGTGACCGGCTCCAAGTGAATGTCGGCTTGCAGCAGGGGTGTGATGTCTGCATGGTTGTTTAATTTGTTTATGGATGGGGTGGTTAGGGAGGTAAATGCAAGAGTTTTGGAGAAAGGGGTGAGTATGCAGTCTGTTGGGGATGAGAGGGCCTGGGAAATGAGTCAGTTGTTGTTCACCGATGATACAGCTCTTGTGGCTGATTCATGTAAGAAACTGCAGAAGTTGGCGAATGAGTTTGGAAAAGTGTGTGAAAGGAGAAGGTTGAGAGTAAATGTGAATAAGAGTAAGGTTATTCATTAGGTTTAATAGGGTTGAGAGACGAAGTTAATTGGGGTGTAAGTTTAAATGGAGAAAAATTGGAGGAAGTGAAGTGTTTTAGATATCTGGGAGTGGACTTAGCAGTAGATGGAACCATAGAGAGACTCTTCAACCCTGTATTGCTCTCTCCCTTATCTCTCCTTCCCTATCACCAAACTTAACCAAGACAGCTCCCAGATACTTAAATCCCCTCACTTCTTCCAGTCTTTTCCTCCCCATATCCACAAAATTAGTAAAATTTCTTTCACTCAGTATGGCTTTACACAATCTATACTTTCACTCCATTTCTTTTAAAACACCATTACTTTACCTTCCATCTCCTCCACTTACACACATCATAGAATGCACTTACAACCTTCTGCAACTCCTCTTCACTCTCAGCAACCAACACAGTATCATCTGCAAACAGATTTGCCACTAGCCACCATATCTCACTGCCACACTCCATCTCTGCACCCCTTTTCCCGAGTTTTACTTTCATTTCTCCTATCACTCCACCCTTATATGTATACTGAAAAAAACATGATGACATCACACAGCCCTGCCTCACATCTTTTCCCTAGTTTTACTTTCATTTCTCCTTTCACTCCATCCATATATGTATATTAAAAAAACATGATGACATCACACAGCCCTGCCTCACACCTACAAGTATACCAAAACTTTCGCTCAGCTCTCCAACCACTCTTACACATGCACCTGTTCCTCTGTACATGGCTTTTAAACTGTCCAACAGTTTTTGCCCTAGACCATATATTCTTACATCCCACAAAGTATTCCACTTGACTCTTGTCATATGCTTTCTCCAGATCCACAAAAGCTGCAATCAATTTTTTACATTTAGCTAAATACTTTTTCACAGATTAGATATTCATCAGAAAAATACAACCCTAAAAAATTTCATGTTTCAATAGATTCTAAAAAAAATTTAGATTCCACCTCACCCCTTTCTCAGCCAGAAGATCACGAAACTGCTTCATGCGAATTTCCAGGGGAACGATTGCACGTTCTCGGGCTGCTTTCACCTCGGCTTCAATAGCAGCTTCTTTACCAATATCTATTCGTTTCACCTCTTCCTTGACATGCTGTTTCCAAAGCAAAATCCAATAATTAGTGAACATACACAGAAATTCTTAATGAGTAATCTAAATGTAAATAAATAATTCTTTCTAAACAAACACATGAGGGCATACAAAAATCTGTACACTTCATTCAAATTTTTTTTTTCATATTTCAAAGATACATAAATACTTGTTTACAGACACACCAAAAATCACTGAACAGGATTAAACATATATAGCACACTGATGAAAGTCAACAGTTACTGCAAAAATATATAAAAAAAAAAGTAACCTTTAACTGTGATTTAATCCAGAGGATTAAAGAAATTAACAATGTTGAAATTTCCTTCATGATTCAAGCAGCAGGTGTGTATGTATTGATAAAGCATAAATTCCCTTTAACTGAGGCCTTATATTCACTTGCTTTTATTAACAAAAACTCTCTAAAAACAGAACAGCTAAACTATTTGGCAAATCCATAAAAGTAAGTCTAACTAGAGTCATAAAGAACAGAAACATTTCCAATTCTACTATGCGTTTACCTTTTGTATTACTACAGTACCTGAAAATGACAAAAGAAATTTCTCTTTTTCACTTACACATTATGGTTACATAATACTGCGAAGATTTCTATTTCAAGAAGTGAAAATACATAAATGTAACACCCACTTCCACTAACATAAAAAAAACTAACACCCACTCCCACTAACTAAAAAAAAAGTCATTACAAGTATGTTCTTAACCACAAACCTAATAACCCTAAAATCATGTAGAAACATCCTTTCACAAAAGAATACTTACCTCTGACGTTTCATAACAACATGTGACAGACAGGTGGAGTCAGGGTTTCAAAATCATTTTAAAAACTGGGCTACTGTGAACCTGACTTGTGGCCTATCTACTGCAAAATCAAATGGGACCCTCCACTAACCATGCATGTTCTTCCAATAAAGTTCCATATAGAATTACACTTGAAAGACAGAGTTAAGTGTGGAAACCATATTCAGTATCTAGTTTAATGTGATTACTGTCACAGACTTTCCCCACATCCCTAAGTGCCACATACAATTCACTCTTTCTCCTGATACTGCCTCAGACTTTCCCAACATCCTTAAGTGCCACATACAGTTCACTCTTTCTCCAAGTAGTTCTCACACTAATTCTTGAAAGCAACCACTAAGTCCACATATCCTTTACCTCTCCAGAAAATAAATTTTTAGTCTCCATTAAGATGTTCTATGAAAAACAACTTTCTCTTACCTATTATTCTCCCTTCGACCTCATCAGGTCTATCTATCAATTTATACCTCTGATACCATTCCCTTTGAGAACTCCCTCAAGGGGGTGGCCATGGCAAAAGAGTGCATACTCAACAGATTTAAGGCTCTGCAATAAGAGCATTTACTTTAGTCCCCCTCACCTAAATCTATGTAATGATCCCATACATTCCTTCTGGCAAGTCCTCAGGCATCTTACCTACAACCATACAAATGGTGAATGGCCAGACTAAACGATCAACAACACAGTCATCTTTCTTGAGAAACTCTACTGCTATTCCATTCACTCCTGATTTACCATACTTATTCTTACACAAGGCTTTCAGCAATGTTGGAGGAAAATGCAAGGGTCTCTGAGACATGAGCAGTTATGCAGGTATGTACTGATGACATAGCATTGGTGGTAGATTCATGTAAAAACTGCACAAGTTGGTTTCTGAGTCTGGAAAAGTGTGTGAAAGGAGGAAATTGAGAGTAAAAGTGAACAAAAGCCAAGGTTTAGCATAGCAGGGCAGAGGGGCAGGTTAGTTAGGGTCTGACTTTGAATGGAGAAAATTTGGAAAAATTGGAGGGTTTTAGATACCTGAGAGTGGACATGGCAGTGATTGACACCATGGTAGCAGAGGCGAGTCAAAGGACGAGGGGGTGAAAGTTCTGGGAGCAATGAGGAATGTGTGGAAAATAAGGATGATATCTGATGGTATGTATGTCTGAGGTATTTCAGCATTGTTGTATGGATTAAAGGCATGGACTATTGATGAGAATGTATGGGGAAGGGAGGGTGTGCTGGAAATGAAATGTCAGAGGACAATATGTGTTGTAAGGCCGCTTGGCTGAGTACATAATAAAGGTGGAAGAGAGAGGTTTGGTAACAAGAAGAGTGAGGTTGAGAAAACTGAAGAGGGTGGGCTTAAATGGTTTGGACATATGAAGAGAATGAGCAAGGAAAGGTTAACAAAGATGATAAATGTGACAAAAAAGAAAGGAAAAGGAGAGACCAAAGTGGAAATGGGAGGGAGGAGAGAAAAATATCTTGAGTGGTTGGGGTCTGAGCATGCAGGAGGGTTAAAGATGTGCACTGGATAAAGTTAACTGGAGTATTGTGGTATACATGGGGAAACATGTTGTTGATGGACTGAGCTAGGGTATATGAAGCAGCTGGGGAAAACATGGAAAGGTCTAGGGATCCTGGATGTGGAAAAGGGCTGTGGTTTCAGTTCACTGCACATGACAGCTTGAGAATGGATGTGAATGAATGCAACCTGTCTTCACCCAGTCCTAGTGCTACCTTACTAATTCAGAAAATGACGAACAAATATGAAAAGACAAAGATAGATAAATAATTCTAGCTATATATCTTCATTGCCTGCTCCCTCCTGGTACTCCCTCAGTGGGGTTGCTAAAGCAACAGTCTCTCCATAACTAGCAATGCTTCTAAGTCCTTAATGCTTCACCCTTAACAGGCCACTGGCAGAGGGAAACTCTAGTGCAGTTTTGCAGAGGCTCCTACCTACTGTTCCTACTGACTACTAAGACCTGATGCTCCTGCCAACTACTACTACCTCATTTTTCTACCTAATGCTCCTGCCTACTACTTCTACCTCATTTTCTACCTAATGTTCCAGCCTAAATGTTCCTACCTACTGCTACTATCAACTGCTCCTACCATTCTTCCTAAACGTAGGGGTAGAGAACAGTGTTCACCATAGAAAAATCTATTAATGAAGAAGGAGCTGTGTAAGTTGTCAAGTGTTATGTATGACAAAGAGAGACAGTTTTTGTTTGTGGACAGAATACCAGTAGTCCACATGTGGGTGAGGCAGAAAGAAAAGACAGCTCCCTCAATCACAGGAGTGCAATTTGACAACCAATAAAGTGTTAGCTCACTATGCAGCCATCACTAAACCTCCTGATACCCAGGTGGGTAGTACTCATAATGTACCTCCCTGGCCATGTAACAGAAACCTACCTTGTTCCTTGAAGCTGGGGGTGATGAAGGAGTAGCAAAGACTACTATGAATCAGAGGAAAATAGCTCTAGCATAATATCCTAGTCAGAAATAGGGCTTCCATGAGATGCACGCTACTCTCCCCTCAATGATAAAGCTCAATTATTCTTAGCTTTTTAGCAATACTGATGTGTGTTCTGGGTCTCAGCATATGGAACACTTACGGCACTTTATTCTATCACGATTCAATATAAAAAGAGAAAACTTTTTAACATGAAAAGTGCTGCAATTGTGAAATTGCATGCACCGAATCTGCTTATATGTTGACAAGGTGGGCACTTTTCTCATATTGGTGACCAAACTCTTATTATAATTTGAAATTTATACCTATCTTTGTACTTGAAAAGACATAAATGATTATACTTCATATAATAAAGAAAAAATACATTGGTGCTGCACAACATGCCGCAGGTGTTCTGACACTCAGAATCCCAGACTGTGGTTGGGAACTGACAGACCATTCTATTTCAATCAAAACTATGTCCAATGGGTACTTAGCTTATTAAACTAAATCTGTGATGTAACAGACTTATATGTCCAGTGGATCCTGAACATAGCCCAGTGGGGTCCGAATGATCTTTTATAAGCAGAATTCTGATACTCAAGTCTATCAGAATGGAGGTTTATTGCAGTGAATACTCTGAAGGACTGTTCATTGTGTCAGATGAAAGAGCAGCAGAAGTAGTATGTTTAGGACAAGCACAGTTAAAAGTCCTGCCGAATGTTTTGGTGAAAAGTTAAGAGGCAGTGAAAGCATTAATTAAGTTGAGGCCTGGCCTCTTTGGTGTAGTGGTCAACAATCCTTACCATGACGCATTCATGGGCCACACAGGGTCATGAGCATAGGTACAAATCCAGGTTGCAGTCATCCTAGCTGTTCATCAACCCTTGGGGGTTAGTCAATAAAACGTGTACCTGGCTCAGGATTGGGTAGATATATATCGCTAATGAGAAAGAGAGAGGGGATTGCAACTGCATATCTCTCTCTCTATCTCTCAAAAAAAAAGGGGGGGGGGTAAGTGTTGCTGACTGGTTGGTTAAGCTATTCAACTCTTTATCTGCCCTTCATGATGAGTCTGAAGACTAACAGAAGAATAACAAAAATGAATGCTCAAATTATAGATGAATAGGTCTACTGAGCATCCCTGGAAAGGTACATGCGAGAGTGATGACTAGGAGGGTGGTAGCATGCACAAAATATGAGACTGGGGAGAAGTGTAGCTTCAGGAGAAGCAGTGTGTTCCACATGTTTGCTTTGAAGAATTCACATGAGAAATAATTGAAAAAGGAGAGTGAACTGCATGTGGCATTTATGGATCTTGAGAAAGTTGAAGATTGGGCTGAAAAGAAATACTTGCAGAAGGTCTTATGAATATTTGAGGTTATTGGAGTTATGAAATGCAGTAAGGAACTTCTAACAGTAAAGCTTATGTGAATACAGGAAGAGAGGTAGGTTAGTAGTGATTGGTGAAAATAGGTCTTAATCATGGATGTGTAACATCAATGTGACTGATTACATATTTGTAAACAGGGTAGAAGAGGTGAATACTAGTGTCTTGGATCAAAGGGTAGTTCTCCAGTATATGGGTGGCTTTGGCAGCAGACATAACCATGAAGGATGAATTGACTCAAGGTTAGTAAGGGGAATAAGGTCACGGATACATTGAGGAGTGTTGAAGAAGTCAGTGTCAGTGAGGGAAAGGTTGGGTTTGACAGAAGGTATGGTGGACCTGACAGTGTTGCACAGACATGAGTATGGACCCTAAAAATAAGTGTTAGAAATGAATACCCTATGATAAGATGTGGTGTGAGGTGAGTAGATCATGCAAGGAATGACAATGTACAAGACCGGTGTGATAACAGAATGTGCAGTTTGACTAAAGAGTGCTGACAAGGACGGTCAGGACATACAATGAGCAAGGACTGAATGACTAAGCACATTTTCATCTTGGAAGTGGAGAGGGGAAGAGATTGGGGAAAACCTGAGTAAATTGGAAGGAGGAAGTGAAGGAGCTTTTGGTGTATCTGGGTCTCAATACTCATGAGTGGCAAAGAGAAGATGGTGTATTAAACTATGGTATAGAAGTGTGAAAGAAGGATTTGAAAAGGTGACAGAGTTTAAGTATTTGGGAGCTTTCTTGGGTAAGTCTTGTGATTTAAAGGAGAAATAAGGGAGAGGAATCACTGGATCCTTTACTATAAGTTTGATAGTAAAAGAAAAATTGTGGAAATGAGTTATTTGAGAGAAGCACTTGGTATAACTAGATGGAATGAATAAAGTAATGATGGGGTGTGTGAAAGATTTTGTATTGCAGGGAATGCATAATAAATGAACTGTGGAGTGACAGGATGAAATGTAAACGTTTGAGGTGGTTTGGGCATGGGGAAAGAATGCTAAACAAATAGTTTACAAGAGGAATGTATATTATGATTAAAGGGGTTGGCAAGAGAGGAAGACCACCTCTAACATGGGGAAATGGAGTGGAAGGAGAAAAATAGGTGTGTTAAGAGGAAGACCACCTATTAAAAGGGGGAAATGGAGTGTGACAGTACTGAAGGGGTAAAAATTGGTAAAGAATGCATGGAATAAAGGATGTGAGGAGAGGTTAAAGAGGAGACACTTTTGCCATGGGCACCTTGTTGGTGGGAGTTCCCAGAAGGAATGGGTGTCATTGATAGATACATAAAATATTCATGAGGATGAGAGACATGCATAGGGAAAAATAAACTAGAATGATGTGGCATAAAGGGGAGGGGGGGTGACATGCTGTCGCTAAGATGAACCAGGATACATAATTCTTTTTCATTTTTAAGCTTTGTCGCTGTCTCCTACGTTAGTGAGGTAGTGCAAGGAAACAGACGAAAGAATGGCCCAACCCACCCAAATACACATGTATATACATAAACGTCCACACACGCACATATACATTACCTATACATTTCAACATATTTATATTTATCTATTTATTTTAATTTTGCTTTGTCGTTGTCTCCCGCGTTTGCGAGGTAGCACAAGGGAACAGACAAAAGAAATGGCCCAACCCACCCCCATACACATGTATATACATACAAGTCCACACACGCAAATATACATACCCATACATCTCAATGTACACATATATATACACACACAGACACATACATATATACACAAGCAAACAATTCACACTGCCTTTATTCATTCCCATCGCCACCTCGCCACACATGGAATAACATCCCCCTTCCCCCTCATGTGTGCGAGGTAGCACTAGGAAAAGACAACAAAGGCCACATTCGTTCACACTCAGTCTCTAGCTGTCATGCAATAATGTCCGAAACCACAGCTCCCTTTACACATCCAGGCCCCACACAACTTTCCATGGTTTACCCCAGACGCTTCACATACCCTGATTCAATCCATTGACAGCAAGTCGACCCCGGTACACCACATCGATCCAATTCACTCTATTCCTTGCCAGCCTTTCACCCTCCTGCATGTTCAGGCCCCGATCACTCAAAATCTTTTTTGCTCCATCTTTCCACCTCCAATTTGGTCTCCCACTTCTCCTCATTCCCTCCACCTCCGACACATATATCCTCTTGGTTAATCTTTCCTCACTCATTCTTTCCATGTGACCAAACCATTTCAATACACCCTCTTCTGCTCTCTCAACCACACTCTTTTTACTACCACACCTCTCTCTTACCCTTTCATTACTTGCTCGATCAAATCACCTTACACCACACACTGTCCTCAAACATCTCATTTCCAACACATCCACCCTTCTCTGCACAACTCTATCTATAGCCCATGCCTCGCAACCAAATAACATTGCTGGAACCACTATTCCTTAAAACATACCCATTTGTGCTCCCCAAGATAACGTTCTCACCTTCCTAACATTCTTCAAAGCTCCCAGACCCTTCACCCCCTCCCCCACCCTGTGACTCATTTCCGCTTCCATCCACTGCTAAACCCACTCCTAGATATCTAAAACACTTCACTTCCTTAGAGCTTTTCTCCATTCAAACTTACCTCCCAAATGACTTGTCCCTCAACTCTTCTGAACCTAATAATCTTTCTCCTATTCACATTTACTCTCATTCTTCTTCTTTCACACACTTTACCAAACTCAGTCACCAGCTTCTGCAGTTTCTCACATGAATCAGCCACCAGCACTGTATCATCAGTGAACAACAACTTACTTCCCAAGTCCTCTCATCCAAAACAGACAGCATACTTGCCCCTCTCTCCAAAACTCTTGCATTCACCTCCCTAACAAGACCATCCATAATCAAATTAAACGACCATGGAGACGTCATGCACCCCTGCTGCAAACCAACATTCACTGGGAACCAATCACCTTCCTCTCTTCCAACTTGTACACATACCTTACATCCTCAATAGAAACTTTTCACTCCTAGCAACTTACCTCCCACACCATATACTCTTAATACCTTCCACACAGCATCTCTAACAACTCTATCATATGCCCTCTCCAGATCCATAAATGCTACATACAAATCCATCTGTTTTCCTATTTCTCACATACTTTCTTCAAAGCATACACCTAATCCACACATCCTCTACCACTTCTGAAAACCACATTGCTCTTCCCCAATCTAATGCTCTGTACATGCCTTAACCCTCTCAATCAATACGCTCATATAACTTCCCAGGAATACTCAACAAACTTATACCTTTATAATTTGAGCACTCATCTTTATCCCCTTTGCTTTTATACAATGGCACTATGCATGCATTCTGCCAATCCTCAAGCACTTCATAAACCAAATATAAATCGAATATTCTCACCAACCAGTCAACAACACAGTCACCCCCTTTTTTAATAAATTACACTGCAATACCATCCAAATCGGCCAGCTTTCATCTTCCACAAAGCTCTCACTACCTCTTCTCTGTTTACTGAACCATTCTCCCTGACCCTCTCACTTTGCACACCACAATGACCATAACACCCTATATATGCAACTCTATCATCAAACACATTCAACAAACCTTCAATTTACTCAATCCATCTCCTCACTCAACCACTACCTGTTATTACCTCCCTATTAGCCCCCTTCACCAATGTTTCCATTTGTTCTTGTCTTATGCACTTTATTTACCTCCTTCCAAAACACCTTTTTATTCTTCCTAATATTTAATGATACTCTCTCACCCCAACTCTCATTTGCCCTCTTTCAACTCTTGCACCTTTCTCTTTACCTCCTGCCTCTTTCTTTTATACATCTTCCAGTCATTTGCACTATTTCCATGCAAAAATCATCCAAATGTCTCTCTTCTCTTTCACTAACAATCTTACTTCTTCATCCCACCACTAACTACCTTTTTCAATCTGCCCACCTCCTACCTTTCTCATGCCACAGGCATCTTTTGTGCAAGCCATAACTGCTTCCCTAAATACATCCCATTCCTCCCCCACTCCTCTTACATAATTTGCTCCCACCTTTTTCCATTCTGCACTCAATCTCTCCTGGTATTTCCTCACACAAGTCTCCTTTCCAAGTTCACTTACTCTCACCACTCTCTTCACCCCAGCATTCTCTCTTCTTTTCTGAAAACCTATACAAATCTTCAACTTCACCTCCACTAGATAATGATCAGACATCCCTCCAGTTGCAATTCTCAGCACATTAACATCCAAAAGTCTCTCTTTTACATGCCTATCAATTAACACATAATCCAGTAACGCTCTCTGGCCATCTCTCCTACGTATATACGTATACTTACGTACAACTCTATAAACCAGGTATTCCCAATCACCAGTCCTTTTTCAGCACACAAATCTACAAGCTCTTTACCATTTCCATTTACAACACTGAACACACCATGTACACCAATTATACCACATTACTCACCTTTGCATTCAAATCACCATAACCCGGTCTCGTGCATCAAAGCTGCTAATACATTCACTCAGCTGCTCCCAAAACACTTGCCTCATGATCTTTCTTCTCATGACCAGGTACATATGCACCAATAATCACCCATTTCTTTCCTTCCACTTTCAAAGTTTGTTGAGTATTCTTGGGAAATTATATGGGAAGGTATTGATTGAGAGAGTGAAGGCATGTACAGAGCATCAGACTGGGGAAGAGCAGTGTGGTTTCAGAAGTGGTAGAGGATGTATGGATCAGGTGTTTGCTTTGAAAAATGTGAGAAATACTTAGAGAAGCAAATGGATTTGTATATAGCATTTATGGATCTGGAGAAGGCATATGATAGGGTTGATAGAGATGCTCTGTGGAAGGTATTAGGAATATATGGCGTGGGAGGTAAGTTGTTAGAAGCAATGAAAGGTTTTTATCGATGATGTAAGGCATGTGTACGTGTAGGAAGAGAGGAAAGTGATTGGTTCTCAGCGAATGTCGGTTTGCAGCAGGGGTGCGTTATGTCTCCATGGTTGTTTAATTTGTTTATGGATGGAGTTGTTAGGGAGGTGAATGAAGGAGTTTTGGAAAGAGGGGCAAGTATGCAGTCTGTTCTGGATGAGAGAGCTTGGGAAGTCAGTTGTTCACTGATGATACAGCACTGGTGGCTGATTCGGGTGAGAAACTGCAGAAGCTGGTGACTGAGTTTGGTAAAGTATGTGAAAGAAGAAAGCTGAGAGTAAATGTGAATAAGAGCAAGGTCATTAGGTACAGTAGGGTTAAAGGACAAGTCAATTGGGAGGTAAGTGAAGTATTTTATATATCTGGGAGTGGATTTGGCAGCAGATGGAACCATGGAAGCGGAAGTGAATCATATGGTGGGAGAGGGGACGAAAGTTCTGGGAGTGCTGAAAAATGTGTGGAAGTCGAGAACGTTATCTTGGAAAGCAAAAATGGGTATGTTTGAAGGAATAGTGGTTCCAACAATGTTATATGGTTGTGAGGCATGGGCAATAGATAGATTTGTGCGGAGAGGAGTGGATGTGCTGGAAATGAGATGTTTGAGGACAATATGTGGTGGGAGGTGGTTTGATCAAGTAAGTAATGAAAGGGTAAGAGATGTGTGGAAATAAAAAGAGCATGGTTGAGAGAGCAGAAGAGGGTGTTTTGAAATGGTTTGGGCATATGGAGAGAATGAGTGAGGAAAGATTGACCAAGAGGATATATGTGTCGGAGGTGGAGGGAACGAGGAGAAGTGGGAGACCAAACTGGAGGTGGAAAGATGGAGTGAAAAAGATTTTGAGTGATCGGGGCCTGAACATGCAGGAGGGTGAAAGGCGGGCAAGGAATAGAGTGAATTGGATCGATGTGGTATACCGGGGTTGACGTGCTGTCAGTGGATTGAATCAGGGCATGTGAAGCGTCTGGGGTAAACCATGGAAAGCTGTGTGGGGCCTGGATGTGGAAAGGGAGCTGTGGTTTCGGGCATTATTGCATGACAGCCAGAGAATGAGTGTGAACGAATAAGGCCTTTGTTGTCTTTTCCTAGCGCTACCCCACACACATGAGGGGGGAGGGGATGGTATTCCATGTGTGGCGAGGTGGCGATGGGAATGAATAAAGGCAGACAGTGTGAATTGCGTGCATGGGTATATATGTATGTGTCTGTGTGTGTATATATATGTGTACATTGAGATGTATAGGTATGTATATTTGCGTGTGTGGACGTGTGTGTGTATACATGTGTATGGGGGTGGGTTTGGCCATTTCTTTCGTCTGTTTCCTTGCGCTACCTCGCAAACGCGAGAAAAAAAAAATATATGTACAGATCATCAGATTGGGGAAGAGCAGTGTGGTTTCAGAAGTGGTAGAGGATGTGAGGATCAGGTGTTTGCTTTGAAGAATGTATGTGAGAAATACTTAGAAAAGCTAATGGATTTGTATGTAGCATTTATGGATCTGGAGAAGGCATATGATAGAGTTGATAGAGATGCTCTGTGGAAGGTATTAAGAATATGTCGTGTGGGAGGCAAGTTGTTAGAAGCAGTGAAAAGTTTTTATCGAGGATGTAAGGCATGTGTACGTGTAGGAAGAGAGGAGAGTGATTGGTTCTCAGTGAATGTAGGTTTGCAGCAGGGGTGTGTGATGTCTCCATGGTTGTTTAATTTGTTTATGGATAGGGTTGTTAGGGAGGTGAATGCAAGAGTTTTGGAAAGAGGGGCAAGTATGAAGTCTGTTGTGGATGAGAGAGCTTGGGAAGTGAGTCAGTTGTTGTTCGCTGATGACACAGTGCTGGTGGCTGATTCATGTGAGAAACTGCAGAAGCTGGTGACTGAGTTTGGTAAAGTGTGTGAAAGAAGAAAGTTAAGAGTAAATGTGAATAAGAGCAAGGTTATTAAGTACAGTAGGGTTGAGGGTCAAGTCAATTGGGAGGTAAGTTTGAATGGAGAAAAACTGGAGGAAGTAAAGTGTTTTAGATATCTGGGAGTGGATCTGGCAGCCGATGGAACCATGGAAGCGGAAGTGAATCATAGGGTGGGGGAGGGGGCGAAAATCCTGGGAGCCTTGATGAATGTGTGAAAGTCGAGAACATTATCTTGGAAAGCAAAAATGGGTATGTTTGAAGGAATAGTGGTTCCAACAATGTTGTATGGTTGCAGGGCGTGGGCTATGGATAGAGTTATGCGCAGGAGGGTGGATGTGCTGGAAATGAGATGTTTAAGGACAATGTGTGGTGTGAGGTGGTTTGATCGAAGAAGTAACGTAAGGGTAAGAGAGATGTGTGGAAATAAAAAGAGCGTGGTTGAGGGAGCAGAAGAGGGTGTTTTGAAATGGTTTGGGCACATGGAGAGAATGAGTGAGGAAAGATTGACCAAGAGGATATATGTGTCGGAGGTGGAGGGAACGAGGAGAAGTGGGAGACCAAATTGGAGGTGGAAAGATGGAGTGAAAAAGATTTTGTGTGATCAGGGCCTGAACATGCAGGAGGGTGAAAGGAGGGCAAGGAATAGAGTGAATTGGAGCGATGTGGTATACCGGGGTTGACGTGCTGTCAGTGGATTGAATCAAGGCATGTGAAGCGTCTGGGGTAAGCTATGGAAAGCTGTGTAGGTATGTATATTTGCGTGTGTGGACGTATGTATATACATGTGTATGGGGGGGGGGTTGGGCCATTTCTTTCGTCTGTTTCCTTGCGCTACCTCGCAAACGCGGGAGACAGCGACAAAGTATAATAAATATAAATAAATATATATATATATGCGCCCTTCACTGAAGTTCCCATTTGCTCCCTTGTCTTACGCACTTTATTTACCTCCTTCCAGAACATCTTTTTTTTTTTTTTTTTTTTTTTTTTTATACTTTGTCGCTGTCTCCCGCGTTTGCGAGGTAGCGCAAGGAAACAGACGAAAGAAATGGCCCAACCCCCCCCCCCCCATACACATGTACATACACACGTCCACACACGCAAATATACATACCTACACAGCTTTCCATGGTTTACCCCAGACGCTTCACATGCCTTGCTTCAATCCACTGACAGCACGTCAACCCCTGTATACCACATGACTCCAATTCACTCTATTTCTTGCCCTCCTTTCACCCTCCTGCATGTTCAGGCCCCGATCACACAAAATCTTTTTCACTCCATCTTTCCACCTCCAATTTGGTCTCCCTCTTCTCCTCGTTCCCTCCACCTCCGACACATATATCCTCTTGGTCAATCTCTCCTCACTCATTCTCTCCATGTGCCCAAACCATTTCAAAACACCCTCTTCTGCTCTCTCAACCACGCTCTTTTTATTTCCACACATCTCTCTTACCCTTACGTTACTTACTCGATCAAACCACCTCACACCACACATTGTCCTCAAACATCTCATTTCCAGCACATCCATCCTCCTGCGCACATCTCTATCCATAGCCCATGCCTCGCAACCATACAACATTGTTGGAACCACTATTCCCTCAAACATACCCATTTTTGCTTTCCGAGATAGTGTTCTCGACTTCCACACATTTTTCAAGGCTCCCAAAATTTTCGCCCCCTCCCCCACCCTATGATCCACTTCCGCTTCCATGGTTCCATCCGCTGACAGATCCACTCCCAGATATCTAAAACACTTCACTTCCTCCAGTTTTTCTCCATTCAAACTCACCTCCCAATTGACTTGACCCTCACCCCTACTGTACCTAATAACCTTGCTCTTATTCACATTTACTCTCAACTTTCTTCTTCCACACACTTTACCAAACTCAGTCACCAGCTTCTGCAGTTTCTCACATGAATCAGCCACCAGCGCTGTATCATCAGCGAACAACAACTGACTCACTTCCCAAGCTCTCTCATCCCCAACAGACTTCATACTTGCCCCTCTTTCCAGGACTCTTGCATTTACCTCCCTTACAACCCCATCCATAAACAAATTAAACAACCATGGAGACATCACACACCCCTGCCGCAAACCTACATTCACTGAGAACCAATCACTTTCCTCTCTTCCTACACGTACACATGCCTTACATCCTCGATAAAAACTTTTCACTGCTTCTAACAACTTGCCTCCCACACCATATATTCTTAATACCTTCCACAGAGCATCTCTATCAACTCTATCATATGCCTTCTCCAGATCCATAAATGCTACATACAAATCCATTTGCTTTTCTAAGTATTTCTCACATACATTCTTCAAAGCAAACACCTGATCCACACATCCTCTACCACTTCTGAAACCGCACTGCTCTTCCCCAATCTGATGCTCTGTACATGCCTTCACCCTCTCAATCAATACCCTCCCATATAATTTACCAGGAATACTCAACAAACTTATACCTCTGTAATTTGAGCACTCACTCTTATCCCCTTTGCCTTTGTACAATGGCACTATGCACGCATTCCGCCAATCCTCAGGCACCTCACCATGAGTCATACATACATTAAATAACCTTACCAACCAGTCAACAATACAGTCACCCCCTTTCTTAATAAATTCCACTGCAATACCATCCAAACCTGCTGCCTTGCCGGCTTTCATCTTCCGCAAAGCTTTTACTACCTCTTCTCTGTTTACCAAATCATTTTCCCTAACCCTCTCACTTTGCACACCACCTCGACCAAAACACCCTATATCTGCCACTCTATCATCAGACACATTCAACAAACCTTCAAAATACTCATTCCATCTCCTTCTCACATCACCGCTACTTGTTATCACCTCCCCATTTACGCCCTTCACTGAAGTTCCCATTTGCTCCCTTGTCTTACGCACCCTATTTACCTCCTTCCAGAACATCTTTTTATTTTCCCTAAAATTTACTGATAGTCTCTCACCCCAACTCTCATTTGCCCTTTTTTTCACCTCTTGCACCTTTCTCTTGACCTCCTGTCTCTTTCTTTTATACTTCTCCCACTCAATTGCATTTTTTCCCTGCAAAAATCGTCCAAATGCCTCTCTCTTCTCTTTCACTAATACTCTTACTTCTTCATCCCACCACTCACTACCCTTTCTAATCAACCCACCTCCCACTCTTCTCATGCCACAAGCATCTTTTGCGCAATCCATCACTGATTCCCTAAATACATCCCATTCCTCCCCCACTCCCCTTGCTTCCATTGGGGAGGTGATAACAAGTAGTGGTGATGTGAGAAGGAGATGGAATGAGTATTTTGAAGGTTTGTTGAATGTGTTTGATGATAGAGTGGCAGATATAGGGTGTTTTGGTCGAGGTTGTGTGCAAAGTGAGAGGGTTAGGGAAAATGATTTGGTAAACAGAGAAGAGGTAGTAAAAGCTTTGCGGAAGATGAAAGCCGGCAAGGCAGCAGGTTTGGATGGTATTGCAGTGGAATTTATTAAAAAAGGGGGTGACTGTATTGTTGACTGGTTGGTAAGGTTATTTAATGTATGTATGACTCATGGTGAGGTGCCTGAGGATTGGCGGAATGCGTGCATAGTGCCATTGTACAAAGGCAAAGGGGATAAGAGTGAGTGCTCAAATTACAGAGGTATAAGTTTGTTGAGTATTCCTGGTGAATTATATGGGAGGGTATTGATTGAGAGGGTGAAGGCACGTACAGAGCATCAGATTGGGGAAGAGCAGTGTGGTTTGAGAAGTGGTAGAGGATGTGTGGATCAGGTGTTTGCTTTGAAGAATGTATGTGAGAAATACTTAGAAAAGCAAATGGATTTGTATGTAGCATTTATGGATCTGGAGAAGGCATATGATAGAGTTGATAGAGATGCTCTGTGGAAGGTATTAAGAATATATGGTGTGGGAGGAAAGTTGTTAGAAGCAGTGAAAAGTTTTTATCGAGGATGTAAGGCATGTGTACGTGTAGGAAGAGAGGAAAGTGATTGGTTCTCAGTGAATGTAGGTTTGCAGCAGGGGTGTGTGATGTCTCCATGGTTGTTTAATTTGTTTATGGATGGGGTTGTTAGGGAGGTAAATGCAAGAGTTTTGGAAAGAGGGGCAAGTATGAAGTCTGTTGGGGATGAGAGAGCTTGGGAAGTGAGTCAGTTGTTGTTCGCTGATGATACAGCGCTGGTGGCTGATTCATGTGAGAAACTGCAGAAGCTGGTGACTGAGTTTGGTAAAGTGTGTGGAAGAAGAAAGTTAAGAGTAAATGTGAATAAGAGCAAGGTTATTAGGTACAGTAGGGTTGAGGGTCAAGTCAATTGGGAGGTGAGTTTGAATGGAGAAAAACTGGAGGAAGTGAAGTGTTTTAGATATCTGGGAGTGGATCTGGCAGCGGATGGAACCATGGAAGCGGAAGTGGATCATAGGGTGGGGGAGGGGGCGAAAATCCTGGGAGCCTTGATGAATGTGTGAAAGTCGAGAACATTATCTTGGAAAGCAAAAATGGGTATGTTTGAAGGAATAGTGGTTCCAACAATGTTGTATGGTTGCAGGGCGTGGGCTATGGATAGAGTTATGCGCAGGAGGGTGGATGTGCTGGAAATGAGATGTTTGAGGACAATGTGTGGTGTGAGGTGGTTTGATCGAAGAAGTAACGTAAGGGTAAGAGAGATGTGTGGAAATAAAAAGAGCGTGGTTGAGAGAGCAGAAGAGGGTGTTTTGAAATGGTTTGGGCACATGGAGAGAATGAGTGAGGAAAGATTGACCAAGAGGATATATGTGTCGGAGGTGGAGGGAACGAGGAGAAGTGGGAGACCAAATTGGAGGTGGAAAGATGGAGTGAAAAAGATTTTGTGTGATCAGGGCCTGAACATGCAGGAGGGTGAAAGGAGGGCAAGGAATAGAGTGAATTGGAGCGATGTGGTATACCGGGGTTGACGTGCTGTCAGTGGATTGAATCAAGGCATGTGAAGCGCCTGGGGTAAACCATGGAAAGCTGTGTAGGTATGTATATTTGCGTGTGTGGACGTATGTATATACATGTGTATGGGGGGGGTTGGGCCATTTCTTTCGTCTGTTTCCTTGCGCTATCTCGCAGACGCGGGAGACAGCGACAGAGTATATAAAAAAAAAAATATATATATATATATATATGCATACGTTGAAATGTATAGGTATGTATTTGTGCGTATGTGGACATGTATGTGGGTGGGTTGAGCCATTCTTTCGTCTGTTTCCTTGCGCTACCTTGCTAATGCAGGAGACAGTGACAAAGTATAATAAATAATAAATAAATACATTATACTTAACTGCTGTCTCCCAAGTTAGCAAGGTGGCACAGGGAAACATACAAAGAATGGCACAACCCATCCACGTACAAGTGTATATGCATAAATGCCCACACACGCACATATAAATTTCATCGTATACATACACATACATGCAGAGACATATACATATATATACACATGTACATATTCATACTTGCTGCCTTCATCCATTTCTGTCGCCAACCCGCCACACATGAAATAGCATCCACCCCTTTACAGCGAGGTAGTGCCAGGAAGAGAAAAAAAGGCCACAATCGTTTAAACTCAGTCTCCAGCTGTCATGTGTAATGCACCAAAACCACAGCTCCCTTTCCACATCCAGGCCCCACAGACTTTTCCATGGTTTACCCCAGATGCTTCATGTGCCCTGGTTCGATCCATTGACAGCACGTCAACATCAGTATACAACATCGTTCCAATTCATTTTTTTCCTTACACGCCTTTCACCCTCCTGCATGTTCAGGCCCCAATCATTCAAAATCTTTTTCACTCAATCCATCCACCTCCAATTTGGTCTTCCGCTTCTCCTTCCCTCCACTTCTGGCATATATATCATCTTTGTCAATCTTTCCTCACTCATTCTCTCAATGTGTCTAAACCATTTCAACACATCCACTTCTGCTCTCTCAACCACACTCTTTTTATTACCACACATCTCTCTTATCCTTTCATTACTTGATCAAACCACCTCACACCACATATTGTCCTCAAACATTTCATTTCCAACACGTTAACCCTCCTCCACACAACCCTATCTATAGCCCACGCCTCGCAACTATATAACATTGTTGGAAACACTATTCCTTTAAACATACCCATTTTTGCTCTCCGAGATAACATTCTCGCCTTTCACACATTTTTCAATGCTCCCAGAACCTTCGCCCCCTTGCCCACCCTCTGACTCACTTCCGCTTCCATGGTTCCATCTGCTGCTAAGTCCACTCCCAGATATCTATAACACTTTACTTCCTCTACTTTTTCTCCATTCAAACTTACCTCCCAATTAACTTGTCCCTCAACCCTACTGAACCTAACAACATTGTTCTTATTTACATCTACTCTCAACTTTCTTCTTTTACACATTTTACCAAACTCAGTCACCAACTTTTGCAGTTTCTCACCCAAATCAGCCACCAGTGCTGTATCATCAGGGAACAACATATGACTCATTTCCCATGCCCTCTCGTCCACAACAGACTGCATACTTGCCTCTCTCTCCAAAACTCTTGCATTAACCTCCCTAACAAGACCATACATAAACAAATTAAACAACCATGAAGACATCATGCACCCCTGCCTCAAGCCAACATTCACTGAGAACCAATCACTTACCTCTATTCCTACTTATAAACATGCCTTACATTCTTGGTAAAAACTTTTCACTGCTTGTAGCAACTTACCTCCCACACTATATATTCTTAAAATCTTACACAAAGCATCTCTATCCACCCTATCATATGCATTCTCCAGATCTATAAATGCCATTTTTCTAAGTATTTCTCACAGACATTTTCCAAAGCACACACCTGATCCACACATCCTCTATCACTTCTGAAACCACACTGCTCTTCCCCAATCTGATGCTCTTGTATTATATGTAGATTCAACCCTGGTGTTTACTTTCATCCCATAAAGTGAAGATAGCGTTATCCAGTGTGTGTAACAAGGAAAATTGATGACACTGCTAGGATCTGACTGTAAGAAGAAATTAGCATCCTTGCCCCAGGTTACTTCTTACCTTTACGGAGTCACTTTCCTTGTTCGTTAAACATGTCGTTGACCAGTGTCGCTGACATTGAAATTTGTGTAGACAATACCATCCTATCATCGAGGTCAGATGAAGCCTTGATCCCTCCCCATCTCACAAGTGATGTTAATATTAATCCCGAATACCTGCAGTTCCAACTACAGATTGCTAGACTTAATGCAAAAAGAGAACAAGCTAAGATACGGAAACATACTGAACTAGCCAAGATCAATGAACAGGTGCAATTGGAGGAGGCGAAGGTTGAACAGGCTCAGCTAGCGTTGGAACAGGAGAAATTACGACAGGGAATGTCACAGCCTGTACCAGTATCTGATTTCACAAGACGTGAAAGCTTTGTGCGAAAGTTCTGTGAAAATGATGTAACTAAATCTTTCAGTGTGTTCAAAAATGTCGCCAATCAGTACTCTTGGCCAAAGTCGTCTTGGTCGATTTTGTTGCAACCTGTCCTTGTAAGTAAGGCTCAGACCACATATGCCACATTGTCTAGTGCTTAAGAAGTCATGACGGATGTTGTGCTGAAAGCTTATGAGTTATCTCCAGAAGCTTACAGACATAAGTATAGAGTGAAGAGTAAGAGTCCTGATCAGACCTATGTAGAGTATTGTCATGAAAGGGCGATTTATGCATGCAGTGGCTACGCTCTGAACTAGTTTGTGAGTATGCGGAGCTTAAAGAATTAATGATACTTGAAGAATGTAAGAATAGTGTACCCCCTGAAGTGCTTAATTATCTGACTGATTGAGAAATGAAGTCTGTCGACAAGCTGGAGTACTGGTGGATCAGTATGCGCTGACTTGCAAACTTGGTAAGGAGAGATGTTCAAAAAGTTTCGAGGGCAATGGAAAATCCAGTAATAATGTAACCCCACCTGAATCTGCTCCCTTGCCAGAGAATCCAAGGAGTCAGAGGGTTAAAGCATGTTTTAACTATGGCAAGGCTGGGAACCAGGTGAGGGAGTGCTGGGCTCAGAAGAAGGAATCTAGAGACTCTAACAAGCATAGGCCAGTGAGTCTCTTCTCAACTTTAGGGCCACCTAGTTATATAAATGAGGCTAACCCTGCTCTTAGGAAAGTGGGGGGTCTGTCAGAGTGGTAATCAGTCTCTAGTATAGGATCAGTTTCGCGGGAACTACAACACGTTCCTGTTTAAGGGTTATGTCAGCAGATGTGGAGTAAGAAGAAAATTGACCGTACTGTGGGATTCTGGTGCGCTGCAGTCCCTGATGTTGGATGGCGTGGTGCCACAAGGAGAATCTGGAGACCGAGTCTTATTAGACAGGCTGTGGTTGCTCAAGGAACCTCCACTAGTCAATGTGAGTGTGTAAATGGATCTCTTCACGGGCTGTGCTCTTGTGGGGACTGTAGATAGGTTGCCTGTCTCAGAAGTGGACTTTGTGTTAGGCAATGACCTAGTGGGAGGAAGGATGAATCCAGTGCCAGTGTTGCCTACGAGACTGGTGGAGTCCATGGAGGCAGCGCATCTTGAGGAAGAGGTACCAGAGACAGTCCCTGAGTATGAAGATGCCAGGTCCATGGCAACTGGCACAGCAGGCCGTGTGCCTGAGGACATAGGACTTGAGACAGAGAGACTGAAACCACTCTCTGAGAGTGATAGCTGAGAGGAAGCTGTGTAATACCCTTTCCGCTGGTGTTGAGTCCATCAAGACGTAGGTACTGAGGACACTCCCTGAGAGTGAGACCAGTGAGAGGAAGCTGTGTGATACCCTCTCTGCTGGTGAAGATTCCGTTGAAATGAAGGAATTCAGGACACTCCCCGAGAGTGATACCAGTGAGAGGAAGCTGTCTGATACCCTCTCCACTGGTGAAGACTCTGGTGAGACAGAGGAATTGAGGACTCTCCCTGAGAGAGATATCAGTGAGAGGAAGCTGTGTGATACCCTCTCTGCTGATGTGCTCTATTGAGACGGAGGAACTGAGGACACTCCCTGAGAGTCAGACCAGTGAGAGGAAGCTGTGTGATACCCTCTCCGCTGGTGAAGACTTCGTTGAGACGGAGGAATTGATGACACTCCCTGAGAGTGAGACCAGTGAGAGGAAGCTGTGTGATATCCTCTGTGCTGGTCTGGACTCCACTGATATGGAGGAGCTGGTCTCTTTGAGAGTGAGACCAGTGAAGTCGAGCTGTGGGATTCCCACTTCATTGGCATAGACTCTGTTGAGGGAGAGAGACTGAGGACACCCTCTGAGGATGAAACTAGTGAGAAGCTGTGTGATACCTCCTGTGCTGGTTTTGAATCCAATTATATAAGAGTCAGTGGGTGAGGCTGATGATCTGTCTTGGGCCCATTCAAGAGAGACCCAGGAATGGATGACAAGCTGGTAATGAATGGTCTCAATTGAGGAACTTTGAGATGGGTGATGAGGTGTTGCCTTTACCATCCCAGAATGTTCTGGCTTGCAAGATCCACCTTCCAGAGGGAGCTACGTATGACATGGAGGACGACCTAGCTGCACGTCCCCTGGGGACCTAAAATAGGCGTGGACAGGAAGGAGGAGAAGCTTTTGCACCTGACTGAGAAACGACAGATGGTGAGGTCTGCCCTGTTGCCAACCCACCTGGATGGGTCTCCCTGGTGAACTCTGGTGTAGACGCGGGCAGTTCTTGGCCTACTGAACAGGCTCCTTACCTGGTGAGCCCACAATGTGCTACCATTCTACAGGAGGAGCTGGACTACATGCTGGAGCATGACCTAATGGAGCCATGTCAGTTGCTGTAGAGCTTGCTCATAACCCTTATACCCAAACCCCGATGGGACCTATCGGTTCTGCATCAACTACCACCTAGTCAGCAAGGTAACAAGGACTGCCAGTCCTCTCCTTCTACCAACAATAAAGGTCCAAGCTTTAGCCCCTAGATGTGCCCCCCATACTAGAAGAGAACTGAAATGTTTCCTGGGTATGTTAGGGTATAACAGAAAGTTTATTAGGGACTTTTCCACAACTGCAGCACCTCTCACGAATCTATCGATACATGATGTCAGATGTAAGTGGAAAGAGCAGTGTGAGACAGCCTCTCGTCAGTTAAGAGCCATACTTTTATTTTTGTTTTGCAGACTCTGAACAGATTAGCTGTAGATGCCAGTGATGTAGGTGCTGGTGCTGTCCTCTTGCAGGATGACGAAGAGAGGGATGATCGCCCAGTTAGCTTTGGAAAGAATGTTAAGCCCAAATGGATTGCCCCACCATTGAGAAGGAACTTTTGTCTTTGATATTAGCATTATAACACTTTCTGTGTATCTGTGCCGTTCAGGCAATCACCTTCGTGTGTCCTGACTACCAAACACCTTAAAAATGTTAACAAGTTCCAGGATAGGGGTCAGAGGTAAACTAGGTGGGCCTTGTTCCTTCAAAAGCACAATTCAGAGGTTCATGTTGTTGTTGGCACACATAATGAGCTAGCAGATTGTTTATCCCCCTCTAAAGAAATTTCCTCCTTTAAGGAGGGGATGTTACAAACCTGCATGTTCGTTGTATGCACATGATGGTCTGGAAGGTCTCAAGAGATTCCTCCGCCACTCCCACGTCTACCTGGGATCTCACACACCCACGCCAGGTGGCCAACTTAGCTCTGCATGTCGCAATCAACTGCTAATTATTCTTCAGGTCTCATTCTCAAGTGACCCGGGGTCAGCCACGAGGTCATGCCTGCGAAAGGTTGCCCACCCATCCTGGATCAGAGTTGCAGGGCTGGGCCTTTAGACAGTATGAGGGCTGGACCTTAGGCCTCCAGCCAATCACATCGGGATGAGGGTGTGACAATCAGTCTTTAGACCAATCAAGAGTAAATGTGGTCATTCTTTCCATACTGTAGCCCAAAGCAGCAGGTCAAGGGGGCTGGCCGCTCCCAGCTGGCTGCCCCTTCAAATAAAAGGCCCGATAGCTGTTTGGCCACTGGTTCCTCCAGCCATCACATGCCCAGCAGGTAATATAGGTTTTCCTTGTCTCAACCCTTAGCCACTGCAGCTCATAGCTGCCCTAGACTGTGTTGTGTTAGGTCTGAGTGTAACAATGTATTATAACTTGTCACAGAATTGCCTAATGAATAAGTTTATCTTGTATCATGTTTCTGCAGTCAAACTGTCATAGAGGAGAAAGATCTCCTAGTAAGAAATTTTACCAGGAATGTGGGGCGCTGAATGTTAAGTGTTAACAAAAATATTTGTACCCAATTAATGTGCTTTTGTTATCCTGTACTTTTTATTTCTTGTATTATATGTAGATTTAACCCCGGTGTTTACTTTCATCCCATAATGTGAAGACAGCATTATCCAGTGTGCATAACAAATAAAATTTGATGACCTTGCCAGGATTTGTGACATATAATTGACGACCCTGCCAGGATTTATGACATCATATTGTCGTTCTTGCCAAGAGACATAATGATATGTCTGTGTATGTGTATCTATGTGTGTGTATATTGATAAGCATATGCATGTGTATGGGCATTTGTGTATATATGTATATGAGTGTGGTTGAGAGAGCAGAAGAGGGTGTGTTGAAATGGTCTGGACATATGGACAGAATGAGTGAGGAAAGACTGACAAAGAGGATACACGTGTCAGAAGTGGAGGGAACAAGGAGAAGCAGGTGACCAAACTGGGGCTGGAAGGATGGAGTGAAAAAGATTTTGAGCGATCAAGGCCTGAATATAAAGGAGGGTGAGAGGCATGCAAGGAACAGAGTAAATTGGAATGATGCACTATATCAGGGTCAACGTGCTGTCAATGGACTGAACCAGGGAATGTGAAGCATCTGGAGTAAACTATGGAATGGTCTGTGGGGCCTGGATGTGGATAGGGAGCTGTGGTATCGGGGCATTTCACATGACAGCTAGAGACTGAGTATGAATGAATGTGGCCTTTTATTGCCTGTTTTCCTGGTGCTACCTCACTGAAGCAGGGGGCAGCGATGCTGTTTCCTGTGGGATGGGGTGGCAACAGGAATGGACAAAGGCAAGCAAGTATGAATATGTACATGTGTATATATGTATATGTCTGTGTATGAACATACTTATATATGCATATGTGCAAATATGGGCGTTTATGTGTATATACATGTATATATTCCACTGCAATACCATCCAAACCTGCTGCCTTGCCGGCTTTCATCTTCCGCAAAGCTTTCACTACCTCTTCTCTGTTTACCAAATCATTTTCCCTAACCCTCTCACTTTGCACACCACCTCGACCAAAACACCCTATATCTGCCACTCTATCATCAAACACATTCAACAAACCTTCAAAATACTCACTCCATCTCCTTCTCACATCACCCCTACTTGTTATCACCTCCCCATTTGCGCCCTTCACTGAAGTTCCCATTTGCTCCCTTGTCTTACGCACTTTATTTACCTCCTTCCAGAACATCTTTTTATTCTCCCTAAAATTTAATGATACTCTCTCACCCCAACTCTCATTTGCCCTTTTTTTCACCTCTTGCACCTTTCTCTTGACCTCCTGTCTCTTTCTTTTATACATCTCCCACAGGTGAGGGGGCCAGGTGAGGATTTCACTAAAAGGCCCAGTCCGCTGTTCTTAACGCTACCTCGCTGATGCGGGAAATGGCAAATAGTATGAAACGTGTATATGAGTGGATGGGCCATTCTTTGACTGTTTCCTGGCAATACCTCACTGATGTGAGAAACAACAGGAAATGGCGATCAAGCATAATAATAAAATATGTCTTTTCTAGTGAAAAAACATATAGCCAATGATCAATGTCTAATACCCACTGAGCAAGAAAAGTCAGTAAAGTAAATTGGTATCACTAATTAATTGCAAGGAAAGAAATGCAATTACACTAAAGCTTTAACTAAAGAAAAAATAATTACACTTATAATAGGAAATGTTGTGGTTGTAGTGGTAGCTGTCAATGGCGCATCAGTTCGTGCTTTCTTGGAAGACGGCTCATCCTTGGAAGCTTCTTCAGCTTTGTTTTTCAATCCCACAACTTCTGCTGGTGGAGTATTTACCATTTTCTCAACGTCTGCACGATCTACCAGGTCAGGGGGCTTCTCCCATACAGACGTTCTGGATATAAAGTACAAAAATTTAGTAAATGGACAAGGTCTATTACTTATGCATTATTCTAGTCAAGAATATCAAAAAGTATGACTGCAGAAAAAAAAACAAAAAGTGCCCCCTCCCCCCTCCAGCACCTCAAAAAAATAACATAAATAAAATGTAACACTAGCAATTCAGTACTTTGTCATCTACCCCCCAGCCATGATAACCATTTACAAAAGTCTGAGAAAGGTATTGGCAAAGTTCCTGAAGTATTTTATAGGGTCTTGAGAGGCCAGGCACTGATGAGGTGTTGCAGGAAGCAAGCTTGACTTTCGACTAGTTCCAGCAGTTGTTGACTAGGTTAATGCCTGAGAGTTCCCAAGCCACACAAGCAGTTGAAAATTTTTCTTTGATAACCAATTCATCACCAGTCTAGCATTATGGCAGTGGGCAATATCCTGCATAAAGTGATCATACCCATGAACCTCACAAAAAGAAAGCAGTTGGTCCTCTAGCACATTAATATACTGTTCTCCATTCTTTGTAGTGTTTTTAGGTTTGAAATACAACTCTACCCAACCTAATGCACCCTAGACCATCAAACTACCTGGGAGTTTTACCATCTTCATTGAGAAATGAGTCATACTGGCTGGCACCCTCAGTCTTCCTCACCCTCCCCAAACTTACACCATTGTTGCTCACTCATCCTTGTACTTTTTTGCAAATGTGGGGTTTGGCAGCTGGCTTGCAGTAAGTAATGTGAAGGTCCTTTTGCAGATGATGCAGAATGGTTCTGAGAGAGATGTTTCCTAGATGGTGAATGGGTCTGTGAGAGACATTTTCTACATCTTTTGGATGGCTTTTCTTGAGTTCAGTAGTTGAAATGCAGGGCTGCTTCAAGACTTCTCATCTAAGGAGGTTATCTGTAGATCTAGAAGTCTTCTGTGGGTGACCAGGGATAGGTTTCGGTGGTGGGAGGCCATGAGCACTGGCAAGTAGTCACCTGATAATGTATTCTGCATCCCCAGTGCACCTAGAAATCTAACATGAACCCACATTTTCTTGCTTCTAGGCAAGAATTTAAGCTTTTTCCTCCTCAGAGAGGTATGAGCCAACTATCTTGAGGTACAGTTGGAAGAATCATAGCCCTCTAAGTGAAATCCCCAAAATGAACCGGAAGCCAGAGGAGTAAAGAAAGACCATCCTTTCCTAAAGATAGCCTGAGGAACAGTGAGGTGGACTGCTGGTGCTAAAAACATTAGAAACACCAGTCTTAGTGACCAGATGTATGGTGATTTCACCTTAAGTGTTATATGCTTGTAAACAATAAACTTCAGCTATGTACTGCCTATGAAAATATATGGGGGTGGACAAGGTTTTTTGCAGACACTGTAATTCTCACGGTTAACTGAGTTTGATTTGAATTTATCAATGCTGATACTCACAAGTAGTCATATGATGCTAAAATCATGTTTAATTAGAAAGAAAAAAATACACAAATTGATTTACTATCTAAAGAGGTACAGTGTTTATGTATGCAATTCATCATAAAGAGAATGGGGGTATTAAAAGTCACCCAAAGCCTCCCTACCTTCTGCCAACCTAAAGAGACAGGGTTGGTGACCTTGCCTTTGCAAAATCAATACCTCACACAACTCCCTAGATCACTTCTTAAACAACTCATAAACCTTTTCAAACAGTAGCTGAATTCCAAATATCTCAATCTATCTATATCTCTGATGCCGCCAATTCTCTCTGGGAACTTCCATTAAGGGAATGAGTCCACTTATCTCTGTCCTCACATGCCTCACTCAAATACACTATTTCATGTCTTCTTCCATCATTTCTCTCCCACCAGTATCATCCCACTCTATTTCCCCAAGTCACATGTGGTCTACCTTTCACACCAACCCCATTAACTGTACCATCATAAACTTTCCTTGTAAACTCCCAGTCTTGCATTCTTTTCACATGCCCAAATCACCTCAAAGTATCACATTACACCCATTATACCTCTACACAATTTATTCCCTTTGTGCTTTCTGCCATAATACACCTCTCATACACCTATTCATTTCTTTCTTCATTCGAGCTAGTCACAACATGCTACTCTCAAATGGCTTATTTCCACAGCCTGGGTTGTTGACCCCTGTAACACACTCCATGTCCATGTTTTGTCTACATGGGTCAGGGCTGGGGAACTATGCCGTCCCTTAATCCTGTCTACACACTCATAATTACACCTATAACCTTCATCATTCTAATAAGAAACCCAATGAACCTTTTACTCTGTACTGCTCTCTCCGTTATTTCTCCTTCCATATTACCAAACTTACCTATGACTGCTCTTTTTATTTTCCATACATGCTCCCTATTTCCCACATGAGCAAACTAGTGACAAGAACAGATGACTAAGTAATAAAGCAAAAATTTCTTCATTTGAATTCTTGCTCTGTTCCTTCTTTTAAGAAAGATCAGCCAACCACAGTAATCTTTTTCCCTTATCCACAGGGATAAAAGACCCCTCCTAAATACTTAAATTCTCTCACCTCTTCTGGTCTTTCTGCCCCTATATGCAAAACACAGTACAGTACTTCCTTCTTTCCTCTACTTTTTTTTTATTTCATTTTACTATACTCAATCCCTGTTTCCTGCATGAGTGAGGAAACGCCAGGGAACAGATGAAAAAAGAGAGGTAAATGTAAGAATTTTGGAGAGACGGGTGAGAATGCAGTCTGTTGGGAATGAGAGGGCCTGGGAAGTCAGTTTGTTCTTTGCCAATGATAAAGCATTGGTGGATGATTTGAGTGAGAAACAGCAGAAGTTGGTGACTGAGTTTGGAGAAGTGTTTCACAGGCCCCGGTTCAGTCCACTGACTGCATTCTCCTGAGTAAACCACATCATTCATATTCACTCTATGCCATGCATGCTTTTCACCCTCCTTTATGTTCAGGCCCCTATCGCTCAAAATCTTTTTCACTTCATCCTTCAAAGTAGGGAGTGCTTAGCCTCCTTGAAGGCTCAGACTGGAGTGTCTAAATGTGTGTGGATGTAAACAAGATGAGACACTCTTATTCACATTTACTCTCAACTTTCTCCTTTCAAACACTTTTCCAAACTCGGTCACCAACTTCTGCAGTTTTCTCACCTAAATCCGCCACCAAAGCTATATCATCGGCGAACAATAACTGACTCTATCCAGGTCCTCTCATACCCAACAAACTGCATACTCACCCCTCTCTCCAAAACTCCTGCATTCACTTCCCTAACCGCTCCATCCATAAACAAATTAAACAATCATGGGGACATCACACACCCGTCGCAGTCCGTCTTTCACTGGGAACTAATCACTCTCCTCTCTCCATATTTGTACAAATGCCTTAAATACTTGGTAAAAACTTTTCACTGCTTCAAGCAGCTTACCTCCCACACCATATACTCTAAACACCTTCCACAAAGCATCTGTATCAACACTATCATATGCCTTCTCCAGATCCATAAATGCTACATACAAATCCATTTGTTTTTCTAAGTATTTCTCAAATATATTCAATGCAAACACCTGATCTATACATCCTCTAACATTTCTGAAACCACATTGCTCTTCCCCAATCTGATGCTCTGTACATGCCTTCACCCTCTCAATCAATACCCTCCCATATAATTTCCTAAGAATACTCAACAAACTTATGCCTTTGTATTTTGAACACACCTTTATCCCCTTTGTACAATCACACTAAACACACATTCTGCCAATCCTCAGGCAATTCAGCAAGATCCATACATACAATGAAAAATCCTTTACAACCAATCAAAAACACATCCTCATTTTCAATTAATTCTACTGCAGTACCATCCAAACCTGCTGCCATACAAGATTTCATCTTCTGCAAAGCTTTCACTACCTCTTCTCACTTAACCAAACCATTTGTCCAGACCCTTTCACTTCGCACACCAACCTGTCCATAACTCAATACATCTGCCATTTCATCAAACAAATTCAACAAACCTTCAAAACACTTTCTTAAATCATTACTACCTGTTATTACTTATTGCTTTGCCCCCTTCAGCAATGTTCCCATTTGTTCTCATATTAAGCACCTTATTCACCTCCTTCCAAAACATCTTTTTATTCTCCCTAAAGTTTAATGATACTCTCTCTCACCCAAACTCTCATTTCCCCTCTTTTTCAACCCTTGCAACTTCCTCTTCACCTCCTGCCACTTTCTTTTATACATCTCCCAATCATTTGCACACCTTTCTTGTAAGTAGCATCCAACCACCTCTGTTCTCTTTCTCACTAACAACCTTACTTCTTCATCCTACCTCACTACCCTTTCTAATCTGCCCACCTTCCACCTTTCTCATGCCACATTCATCTTTTGCACATGCCATCACTGCTTCAATACATTCCATTCTTCATCCACTCCCCTCAGGTTATTTGCTCTAACCTTTTGCCATTCTACTCTCAATCTCTTCTGGTATTTCCTCACATGTCTCCTTTCCTATCCCTGGGGATAGGGGAGAAAGAATACTTCCCACGTATTCCCTGCATGTTGTAGAAGGCGACTAAAAGGGGAGGGAGTGGTAGGCTGGGAATCCTCCCCTCTTGTTTTTGACTTTCCAAAGGAAGGAGCAGGGAAGGGGGCTGAGTGAGAATTTCCTGCAAAGGCTCAGTCCTCTGTTCTTAATGCTACCTCGCTAATACAGGAAATGGCGAATAGTATGAAGTCTCCTTTCCAAGCTCACTTACTCTCACCACTCTCTTCTCCCTGACCTTCTCTTTTTTTTTTTTGAAAGCCTCTACAAATCTTCACCTTTGCCTCCACAAGACAGTGCTCAGACATCCTTCCAGCTGCCCCTCTCAGCATATTAACATCCAAAAGGATAACAGTAAAGGAGACTGGCTGTCTTCTGGGAAATATCATATCTGTATTCAAATACTGATACTTAAAAAATCATTCAGCATGCTATTTACAACTTGTTTACAAGCTGTTTACAATATGTTTCACATGTTTGGTCACTCCACTTGAAGAAGCAAAAAGAACTTTCAGAAAATATCGAGAGACGAGAAACAAAGATGATACTGAATTAACAGAGCTTAAATGAATTACAAGAAAAAGCTGTAGGGTTTAAATTTTTCAAATAAGAAAGAAACAGTAAGAGCTGACATAATCACATCAAGCTTGATGACAAAAACAGATAACATCTCTTCAAGGGATGGAAGGACAGAACAATCTGAGGTCATCTATCAATCTAAAATCTATATCTCTGACATCTGTTCCCTCCGGGAACTCCTATCAAGGGGGTGGCCATGGCAAAAGAGTCTCCATTGATACCTGTCCTTCCATACCTCCCATGCATACACCATTCCATAAATTCTTCCATCATTTCTCTCCATCTAGTACTCTTCCACTCTTTTTCCCTGAGGCCTTAACATGATATCAAGCAAAAACCTTTTCAGAGAAAATGTAAGTACTTTTATGGAGTAAAAATAGTGGAAGAATGAAATCATGAGATAATGAATGTGTACAGTATCAATGAATTTAAAAACCTGGATGAAAGTAGAGAAGATTCAAAAGATGGTGCTTGAAGAGTGCAGACTTCCTTCTGCAGACGACAAACAAATAATTACACACACACATACATGGACGAGTACAATTCTCTCTCTTGGAACTGTTTAAATTGGCATTCTCATGCTTCCTACAGGTCTACATGTTGATATGAACTCTCCCCCCCCCCCCTCTTCCAGCTTGATACTTCGATTATGCCTGATTGGGCCTACCATCTTCACACAAGAGGGTTTAACTCCAATGACTCTGACTGTGAAAGGGATATACTTATTCAATACCATTACCAATGAACTAGTGAACCAGTAACTCACTCAGTGAGTATCTTGAGAGGCCTATGTTGGAGCTGCAGTCCCTCAGTGTGTACAATGGGCCGAGGCCCTCTGATGGTTGGAGTTGTGACCCAGATGACCACAGTGACTCAATGACAATTTCCTTGAGGGTCTGAGGAGTGATTGCTTGACTACAATACTCTTGTACCAACCAGTGCTCGTACAGATACAAAAATTGTATACCTACTACTGAGAATGTCATAAATAATCCATAAACAAGAGCACAACTAAGCAAGTAAATAGCTTCGTTTTCCCAAAGTTAAGTAATGCAACCAATGTGAAAATATTCATCACATACTGTTCATCATTAATTACATATGTCAATACTGTAATACTGGAGTTCAACAAGTGTGCAACTTTATATCATTTAATGTTCACCATTAAATACATAATGTATGCCGTGTTGAAAGATTTCATTCATGAGCTCATCCAAAGCGTAGAAGTATCCAGCACCATCTTGACCTTAACTTAGCTCTGTGATTTATTAACTAGTTACTATTATGACCCACCAATCATGCAGTTCCTCGACTGTGTATTTTCACCCGAACAGCAGCCTAAATTCAATAAAATGTTTTTATTTATGACTTTATTTACTTACAAACATATATAATGCAACACACTAACTTTGTAGTAGGATTATAGAAGAAGACTCTCCCATCACCAGTCCACACCACACACCATGGTGTGCCTGACACTGGTTGAGAAGACACTGGACGACTGAGATCCTGTTGACTTTTCTGGTCATCTGTTTCACTATTCTGTTGAATCATTAATGCATCAGTTAAATGGAAGATTTGCATGAAACAGTATATGAATACATATATAAATGTGATATGTACCACAAAAATAACAGTGAAATCTTTTCTTAGAGAGATCATGATACTTTATGATATTTTAGTGTCAGAGGTACATGAAAGGAAAAGAACACGAGGTAAAAAGAAAATAAGTAAAAACCTATGAAGGGTTAAAAACTATGCATATCACCTAACGATAAAGAATGCTACAAATTCAATGACAACAGAAAGTAAGAAGAAATATAAAGAAACAAAGACAGTGGAAAGGATTTAAAGATGAATAAAAAAGGATAATGAAGAAACTATAGCATAAACAGATGGACCAAGTAACTAAAACTACAGTAAATAACATCTCATCTGCCATAAATAATGGGATTTTGCATAGTTGCGTTATAAAGAAAAAACAAGTTTCCTGAACAGGAAAAAATGTGGCATTATCAAAACATTTAACATAATAAATGAATAGGGCACTTTCGTAAGGAGAGAATCAGGAAAGATTTCTTTTTTTTTTGTTGCTTTGTCGCTGTCTCCCGCGTTTGCGAGGTAGCGCAAGGAAACAGACGAAAGAAATGGCCCAACCCACCCCCATACACATGTATATACATACGTCCACACACGCAAATATACATACCTACACAGCTTTCTATGGTTTACCCCAGACGCTTCACATGCCCTGATTCAATCCACTGACAGCACGTCAACCCCGGTACACCACATCAATCCAATCCACTCTATTCCTTGCACCTCCTGCATGTTCAGGCCCCGATCACACAAAATCTTTTTCACTCCATCTTTCCACCTCCAATTTGGTCTCCCACTTCTCCTCATTCCCTCCACCTCCGACACATATATCCTCTTCGTCAATCTTTCCTCACTCATTCTCTCCATGTGCCCAAACCATTTCAAAACACCCTTTTCTGCTCTCTCAACCACGCTCTTTTTATTTCCACACATCTCTCTTACCCTTACGTTACTTACTCGATCAAACCACCTAACACCACACATTGTCCTCAAACATCTCATTTCCAGCACATCCATCCTCCTGCGCACAACTCTATCCATAGCCCACGCCTCGCAACCATACAACATTGTTGGAACCACTATTCCTTCAAACATACCCATTTTTGCTTTCCGAGATAATGTTCTCGACTTCCACACATTCTTCAAGGCTCCCAGGATTTTCGCCCCCTCCCCCACCCTATGATCCACTTCCGCTTCCATAGTTCCATCCGCTGCCAGATCCACTCCCAGATATCTAAAACACTTTACTTCCTCCAGTTTTTCTCCATTCAAACTTACCTCCCAATTGACTTGACCCTCAACCCTACTGTACCTAATAACCTTGCTCTTTTTCACATTTACTCTTAACTTTCTTCTTTCACACACTTTACCAAACTCAGTCACCAGCTTCTGCAGTTTCTCACATGAATCAGCCACCAGCGCTGCATCATCAGCGAACAACAACTGACTCACTTCCCAAGCTCTCTCATCCCCAACAGACTTCATACTTGCCCCTCTTTCCAAAACTCTTGCATTTACCTCCCTAACAACCCCATCCATAAACAAATTAAACAACCATGGAGACATCACACACCCCTGCCGCAAACCTACATTCACTGAGAACCAATCACTTTCCTCTCTTCCTACACGTACACATGCCTTAAATCCTCGATAAAAACTTCTCACTGCTTCTAACAACTTGCCTCCCACACCATATATTCTTAATACCTTCCACCTATCAACTCTATCATATGCCTTCTCCAGATCCATAAATGCTACATACAAATCCATTTGCTTTTCTAAGTATTTCTCACATACATTCTTCAAAGCAAACACCTGATCCACACATCCTCTACCACTTCTGAAACCACACTGCTCTTCCCCAATCTGATGCTCTGTACATGCCTTCACCCTCTCAATCAATACCCTCCCATATAATTAACCAGGAATACAAAGATACAAACTATAAACAATGTTAATGTTATGCTTAGTGTTATGGCCATAATTGCTTAACAAACTTAAACCCCTATAATACCTGTGTAGAGGAGACTCATTTGATGGGTGAGGAAATCAACGGTACAGCATAAACTGCTGAATGAGAAACTAAATGTACATAATACTGAAAACACACCGAAAATGACTAACTGTTTAAAAGCAGTCCCTGGGTATAAAGAGTAGGATTTTACTCAAGCATTTGCTGCGTGTCACAGAAGGTGACTAAAAGGGGCGTGAGTGGTAGCTTAAAACACTTCTGATTTTGTATCTTACTTTCTAATAGATGGAACAGAAGGAGCCATGTAAAAACTGTTCATCCTCCTCAAAGGTTCAGGCTAGGGTATCTGAATAAATACGGATGTATCTAAGTCAAGAAGAAAGGAAAGATGGATAAAATGATTAAGGAAAGGAGTCTGGATGGTCTAAATATGAGTGAAATGAAGTTCAAAGGTGTGGGAGAAGGATAGTTTGGGAATGTCTTTGGAGAAAGATTAGGGAATAGTGTGAGGGTGAGAGATAATAAAGGAAAGGCAATACTGCTGAAGCATGAGTTGTGGGAATATGTGTATGAGCATTAGCAAGTAAGCTCCAGACTGATATGGGTAAAAATGAATGTGGATTACATGAGTTGGCTGATTATTGTGCACACAGTCATAAGAAGAAACATGAAGACTGAAGAGTGTTCTGGGTGCAGCTGAGCAAGTGTCAGCAGTTTTCATGAATGGGACTGAGTATTAGTGATGGGCAACTTAGAAGCTAGAGAGAGCAATGTGGCAGATGAGGGTTTAACAGGGGTATCGGGCATTCAGTAAGGTAAATGGATATGTTGCAGCTTGTGGAGCTTTGTGCTGATAAAGACCTGCTGACTGAGAACGCCTGGTTTATAAAGATGGACATTCATAATTCAAGTGGGATAGTAGAAAAGATGGTACCTGTGCATTACTGGAGTACATACAAATAAACAGACATGCAAAAAAATAGACTCTCAGATGTGAATGTGCTGAGAGGGGCAGCTGGCAGGGTGTCTTATCATGACCTAGTGGAGGTGCAGGTGAATATTCGTTGAGGCTCTGGAAAAGATAAAATGATATGGGTGAGAAGAGGATGGTCAAAGAGAGGGGGCTTTGAAAAGAGACTTGAGAGAAGAAAAATGGGAGATTCAATGTAGAATGGCAAAAGGTAAAGATAAATGAAGGTAAGGGATTGGTTGTGGAATAGGAGGTATTCTGGGAAGCTTTGCTGGTTTGAACAAGACAAATGAGTGGCATGCGGAGGTGGGAGTTTGGCAGGTAAGAAACGGTAGTGAGTGGCGGGATGAGAAGTAAAGAAACTAGTGATACAGAAAAGGGACACGTACAGGTGGTGCTTCCTAAGGAAGTGTGCCAATGATTGAGAGAGGTGCATGAAAAAGCAGCAGGAAATCAAGAGAAAAATGGACATTGAAAAATAAGGCAAATGAGAACTGGGATGAGTAACAATCAACAAATATCATGGAGAATAGGAGGTTTTGGAAGGAAGTTAATAGTGAGATAAAAACAAGAGAACACATGGGAATATCAGTGAATGGGTCAAATGGGGAAGTGGAAACAGGCATCACTGAGGTGAAGAGAGGATGAAGCAAGCACACTGAAGGACTGATGAATGTGTATGACGACAGGTTGGTATGTGAGGTGTTTCAGTCAGGGAGGTATGTTAAGTGGGAGAGTCATGGAAAGTGGTTTGGCGAAGAGGTGAATGCCTTGCTTAAGATGAAGTGTGACATGGTGGCATATCAATATCCATTATTGCCCCATACAAATCTATCTATTTCTCTATTCTTAAAAGCAAATATCTGATCCACACGTCCTCTACCACTTCTGAAACCACAGCGTTCCACACCAATCTAATGATCTGTACATGCCTTTACTCTTTCAATCGTTACCCTCGCATACAACTACCGAATACCTTCAACAAACTTATAACTCCATAGTTGGAACACTCCCCTTTATCCCCCTTGCCTCTTTACAATGGCACTATACATGCAATCGGCCAATCATTGCACCTCATCATGATCCGCACATATGGTGAAAATCTTAAGTTATTAATGAACAACGCAATCATCTTTCAACTACAGTACCATCTACACAAGCTGCCTTGCTACATCTCATCTTACATAAGACTACCTTTTCTCTCTTCAGCATACCACTCTATAACTCACTTCACATCCCACCCCGACCCTATTATCAAACACATTTACCTGTCCTTCATAACACTTACTCCATCTCCACCTGTTACCACTTCTTTTGCCCCCTTTACAGATGTTCCCATCTCTTCTCTTGTTTTTCACACACTATTAACCTCCTTCCAATACATCAATCTATTCCCCTTGAAATTCATTGATACTTGCTCACCCTAACTCACATTTGCCCCCCTGTAGTACCATCCACTCAAGGTGCCTTACCATATTTCATCTTACAAAAAACTTTCTTCACCAAATCACTCTCCACGACTCTCTCACTTTGCATACCACCCTGATCCAAACACCCTACATCTGCCAACTGATCATCAAACATTTAACTGTCCTTCATAATATTCAATCCATCTCCACCTGTTAATACTTCACATTAACAGTCCTTCAAAATGCTCACTCCATCTTCCTATTTTAACACTTCTCCTTTTGACCCCTTTGCTGATCTTCATATCTGTTCTCTTGCTTTTCACTCATTATTAACCTCCTTTCAAAACATCAACTTAAGTCTCCCTGAAATTCATCGATACTCACTCACCCATACTCTCTTTTGCCCACATTTTCAACCCCTGCACCTTCATACTGACCTTCTGCTGCTTTCTCTTATACTTCAACCAATCATTTGCACTTCTCCATGTACATACTGCCCAAAAACCTCTCTTTTCTCTTTCACTAAAAACTTTAGTAATCCCCTTTCTAATCTGCCTATTTCTCACCTTTCACATGCCACATGAATCTCTCACAAATGCCAGCAATGCTCCACCAAATACTCCACATTCCTAAACCACTCCCCTAACTTCCCATCTTTTACCAGTCTACACTCAATCTCTTTAAGTAATTCTTCTCAAAACTCTCCCCTCCATGCTTGCTCACTTTCACCACTCTATTCTCAGTGATATTGCTTTCTCTTTCCCTTAAACTTCTAAAAAATCTTCACCCTTGCCTGCACAAGATAGTGATCAGACATCCCTCTCAGTATATTTACATCAAGAAGTCTCTCTTTTACATGCCCATCAATTAATATGTAATCTAGTAATGCCAGCTGACCATCTTTCTCACTAACATTAAGTAAATTTGCATTCATCACTCTTTTACACCAGGTATTCCCAAACACCAGTACTTTTCAGCACACAACTCCACAAACTGTTCATCATTTCCATTCATCATAATGAATACCCCCTAACCCCTAATCATACCCTCAACAGCCATATAACTTGCTTTCACATTCAAATCACCCATAACTAATATCTGGTTTATTACATCAAAATTACTGACCCATTCATTCAGTTGCTCCCAAAACATAACCCTCTCATGATCTTTCTTCTCATGGTCAGGTGCATAAGCCCTAATAATCATCCATCTTTCACCATTCACTTTTATTGTTAACCACAACAGTCTAGAATTCACTCCCAAAACCCCTGCTTCAGGAGCACTGCTACTTCTTCCTTAGCTCTTGTCCTCTCATGAACCCTTAACTTTAATCCTTAGACATATTCAAACCATTCTTCCCCTTCACCCTTAAGCTTTGTTTCACTTAGAGCCAGAATATCCAAGTTTCTTTCCTCACACATTTTATACCCTACACTGAGCCTCCATGTTAGATGAGTACTCCCCACTTGGCTCCTTCTTCGGTTCTTTTGGAAACTAAAATGCAACCCCGGGAGGGTTTCGAGACCCCCGTTCCCACCCCCTTCATTCGCCCTCTATGACACGCTGGGAATACAGAGGTAAAATTTTTTCCCCTACCCAAGGAATAACAAATATCTTATTTATCTTTATAATTAAGCACTGTTTCTCAAACTAGTGAAATAATGCCAAGAAAAGATGAAAAAGGCCACATCTACTAACATCCATTTTCAAGCTGTCATGTGTAATGCACTGAAAACACACCTCTCTATCCACAATCATGCCTCACAGTCCTTTCTATGGCTTACCCTGGATGCTTCACATGGTCTAGTTCAGTTCACCGACAGCATGTCAACCACTGTATACCACATCATTCCAATTCATTCTATCCAGTGCAAGCCTTTCACACTCCAGTACGTTCAGGCCCCGATTGCTCAAAATCTTTTTCACTCTATCCTTCCTTCTCCAACTTGGTCTTCTCATTCTCCTTCTCCCCTCCACTTCTGGTGTGAGTAAGTGAGCTTGGAAATAAGACTTGTGTGAGGAAGTGCCAGGAGAGATTGAGTGCAGAATGGCAAAAGGTGAGAGCAAGTGACGTAAGGGGAGTGGGGAGGAATGGGATGTATTTAAGGAAGCAGTGATGGCTTGCGCAAAAGATGCTTGTAGCATGAGAAAGTTGGGAGGCGGGCAGATTAGAAAGGGTAGTGAGTGGTGGGATGAGGAAGTAAGATTGTTAGTGAAAGAGAAGAGAGAGGTGCTTGGACAATTTTTGCAGGGAAGTAGTGCAAACGACTGGGAGATGTATAAAAGAAAGAGGCAGAAGGTCAAGAGAAAGGTGCAAGAGGTGAAAAATAGGGCAAATGAGAGTATCATTAAATTTTAGGGAGAATAAAAAGATGTTTTGGAAGGAGGTAAATAAAGTGCATAACACGAGAACAAATGAGAACATCGGTGAAGGGGGCTAATGGGGAGGTAATAACAAGTACTGGTGACGTGAGAAGGAGATGGGGTGAGTATTCTGAAGGTTTGTTGAATGTGTCTGATGACAGAGTGGCAGATATAGGGTGTTTTCTATGAGGTGGCTTGCAAAGTGAGAGAATGGTTTGGTAAACAAACAGAGAAGAGGTAATGAAAGCTTCGCAGAAGATGAAAGCTGGCAAGGCGGCGGATTTGGATGCTATTGCTGTGGAATTTATAAAAAAAGGGGTGACTGTGTTGTTGATTGGTTGGTAAAGATATTCAGTTTATGTAGGGTTCATGATGAAGTGCCTAAGGATTGGCGGATGCATAGTGCCACTGTATAAAGGCAAAGGGGATAAAGGTGAGTGTTCAAATTACAGAGGTACAAGTTTGTTGAGTATTCCTGGAAAATTATATTGGAGGGCATTGATTAAGAGGGCAAAGGCATGTACAGAGCATCAGATTGGGGAAGAGCAGTGTGGTTTCAGAAGTGGTAGAGGATGTGTGGATCAGGTGTTTGCTTTGAAGCATATATGTGAGAAATACTTAGAAAAACATATGCATTTGTATGTAGTATTTATGGATCTGGAGAAGGCATATGATGGGGTTGATAGAGATGCTTTGTGGAAGGTTTTAAGAGTATATGGTGTGAGAGGTAAGTTGCTTGAAGCAGTGAAAAATATTTATCAAGGATGTAAGGGATGTATACGAGGAGAAAGAGAGGAAAGTGGTTGGTTCCCAGTGAATGTCCGTTTGCTGCTAGCAGGGATGTGTGATGTCTCCATGGTTGTTTAATTTGTTTATGGATGGTGTTGTTAGGGAGGTGAAAGCAAGAGTTTAGGAGAGAGGGGCAAGTATAAAGTCTGTTGTGGATGAGAGGGCTTGGGATGTGAGTAAGTTGTTGTTCGCTGATGATACAGTGCTAATGGCTGATTCAGGTGAGAAACTGCAGAAGATGGTGACTGAGTTTGGTAAAGTGTGTGAAAGAAGGCTGAGAGTAAATGTGAATAAGAACAAGGTTATTAGGTATAGTAGGGTTGAGGGACAAGTTAATTGGGAGGTAAGTTTGAATGGAGAAAAATTGGATGAAGTGAAGTGTTTTAAATATCTGGGAGTGGATTTAGCAGTGGATGGAACCATGGAAGTGGAAGCGAGTCACAGGGTGGGGGAGGGGGCGAAGGTACTGGGAGCATTGAAGAATATATGGAAGGCAAGAACGTTATCTTGGAGAGAAAAAATGGGTATGTCTGAAGGAATAGTGGTTCCAACAATGTTAAATGGTTGTGAGGCAAGGGCTACAGATAGGGTTGTGCGGAGGAGGGGGGATGTGTTGGAAATAAGATGTTTGAGGACAAATGTGGTGTGAGGTGGTTTGATCAAGTAAGTAATGAAAGGTAAGAAAGATGTGTGGTAATAAAAAGTGTGGTTGACAGAGCAGAAGAGGGTGTGTTGAAATAGTTTGGTCACATGAAGAGAATGAGAGGAAAGATTGACAAAGGGGATACATATGTGTCAGAGGTAGAGGGAATGAGAAGAAGCAGGAGACCAGATTGGAGGTGGAAGGATGGAGTGAAAAAGGTTTTGAGCAATTGGGGCCTGAACATACAGGGGGGTGAAAGGCATGCAAGGAATAGAGAAAATTGGAACGATGTGGTATACAGGGGTGGATGTGCTGTCAATGGATTGAACCAGGGCATGTGACTCATCTGGGGTAAACCATGGAAAGTTCTGTGGGGCCTGGATGTAGAAAGGTAGCTGTGGTTTCGGTGCATCATACATGAGAGATAGAGACTGAGTGTGAACGAATGTGGCCTTCCTTGTCTTTTTCTAGCACTACCTTGCATGGGGTGTGTATGTGTGTGTGTGTGTTCTATTTTATGTGTGGTGAGGTGGCGATGGGAATGAATGAATGCAGCAATTATGAATATGTTCATGTGTATATATGTATATGTCTGTGTTTGGTTATGTATATGTATTTGTCATATGGAGAGAATGAGTGAGGAAAGATCTACAAAGAGGATAAATGCATCAGAGGTAGAGGGAATGAAGAGAAATGGGAGACCAAATTGGAGGTGGAGGGATGGAGTGAAAAAGATTTTGAGTGATTGGGGCCTGAACATACAGGAGGGTGAAAGGTCTGCAAGGAATAGAGTAAATTAGAACAATGTGGTATACCGGGGTCAATGTGCTGTCAATGGATTGAACCTGGGCATGTGAAGCATCTGGGGTAAACCATGGAAAGTTTTGTGGGGCCTGGATGTAGAAAGACAGCTGTGGTTTCGATGCATCACACACATGACAGCTAGAGACTGAGTGTGAACGAATGTGGCCTTTGTTGTCTTTTCCTAGCGCTACCTCCCACACGTGCACGTGGGGGGTGGGGGGTGCCATTTCATGTGTGATGGGTGGCAATGGGAATGGATGAAGGCAGCAAGTATAAATATGTACATGTGTATATATGTAAATGTCTGTGTATGTATATGTACGTATATGTTGAAATGTATAGGTATGTATATGTGCATGTGTGGGCGTTTATGTATATACATGTGTATGTGGGTGGGTTGGGCCATTCTTTCGTCTGTTTCCTTGTGCCACTTCGCTAATGCAGGAGACAGTGACTAAGTACAATAAATAAATAAATAAATAAATAAATAAATAAATAAAATATCCTGAATTTCTTTATACCAAGTGCAATGTAGTGAGATTGCAGTACTTGCTCAATAAGTAATGTTAATTAAATTTGTAACCCAGCTCCTACAGACTTCTGCTATTTGCACATGGGCATAACTCTGAAAAACTCATGGAAAGTGGGATATGAAAACATTTTTAAAGACACTATATTGCACCTTCTATAAGGTTCCCTGGAAGTTAACTTTTGTTGACCTTAGCTGTTAAGTGTTCCTAGACTCTGCAAGCTAACAATAACACCACAAGTGAGAAGTCATCTTTGATGAAGCTGTACCATTGTCATTGGACAGAAAGGAGAACAGCCTCATCAAGGACCTTTCCATCCCATATGGGGTTACCATACTTTGCCCAGGCTCGGAGAACAGCCTTGAAAATGCAGGAGCCACATAAAAGGGGTGCTAGGATTGCAGTACTAATAAATTTGTTTATGAGGCAGATGATTTTGAATAACAAAGATTACAGTACTAACAAAGCTGTTGATATGGTAGATAATTTTAAACAATCAGGTTACTGTTTTCTGTCCAAAAGCTATTTCTTGTATTTGAAAGTACGTAACATGTCGAATTTAAAAATATTCAAAACAATGAAGCCATAAGCATATGTATGTTTCCAAGACTAAGCAACATTGTTCAGATTATTTGCCTATTGTTTGCAGAGTGAGGTTGTGGTATATCTGAAGGGAATATGGTAAAAGTTGCATTATGAATTATGCATTATGGATTAAGAATGCTTCCCACGTATTCCCTGCGTGTCGTAGAAGGCGACTAAAAGGGGAGGGAGCGGGGGGCTGGAAATCCTCCCCTCTCGTTTTTTTTTTTTTTTTTTAAATTTTCCAAAAGAAGGAACAGAGGGGGCCAGGTGAGGATATTCCAAAAAAGGCCCAGTCCTCTGTTCTTAACGCTACCTCGCTAATGCGGGAAATGGCGAATAGTTTAAAAGAAAAGAAAAAAATAAAATAAACATTTATCTTTTATTATACTTCATCAGTCTCCTACGTTAGCAAGGTAGTGCAAGGAAACAGACGAAAGAATGACCCAACCCAACCCAACCACATACACGTGTACATACATAAACACCCACACATGTGCATGAGCATGTGAGGGCATTTATGTATATACATGTGTATGTGGGTGGGTTGGGCCATTCTTTCATCTGTTTCCTTGCGCTAATGCAGGAGATGGCGATTAAGTATAATACAAAAAAACTTTAATCCTTTCATTACTTACCTCATCAAACAACTTCCCACCACATACTGTCTTCAAACATTTCAATTCTAACACAATCACCCTCCTCCACACTGCCTTACCTATAGCCCATGCCTCGTAACCATATATTATTTTTGGGACTACTATACCTTCAAACATAACTATTTTTGCCCTCTCTGATAACGAACTCTATTTCCATATATTCCTCAGTGCTCCTTGAACTTTTGTCACCTCACCCACCTTATGTCTCATTCCTGCATCCATGGTTCTATTCACTGCATGTCCACTCCCAAGTATCTCAAACACCACTTCCTCCATTTAACCATACACCTCAACCGTGTCCCTTAACCCTGCTAAACTTAATAACCTTGCTTTTATTCACATTTCCTCTCAATTTCCTCTTTTCACACACCATTGCAAACTAATTCACCTTCTGCAGTTCCTCTATCAAACCTGCCACCACTGCAGTATCACCAGCAAACAACAATTGACACTTTCGAGACCCTTTCATTTCCCACACACTGCATACTTGCCCTTCTCTTCAAGCCTCTCGCATTTATCTCACTCACCACCCCATCCATAAACAAATTAAACCATTGTGACATGTTACACCCTTGCCACAGACCAACCTTCAAATGGAACCATTCACTCCCCTCTCTTCCTACTCATACACAAGCCTGAAACCCTTGATGAAAACTTCTCACTACTTCTAGCAGCTTTCCTCCTACATGTCCACCTTAACATATGCTTTCTCCAGATCCATAAAGCTACATAAAAACCCATCAGTTTCTCTAAATATCTCTAACACACATCCTATAAATTTAGCAAATATCTGATCAATACATCATATACCACTTCTGTGACCACACTGCTACTCCCAATCTGGTGTTCTGCTGATACCTTCACCCTCTCAAAAATACCCTCCCATAAAACTTACCAATTATAATAAAAAACTTAGACCTCTGTAGTTTGAACATGCCTTTATACAATGGTGCTATACTTGTTCTGTGCCAATCCACAGAAACCTTACCGAGATCCATACATACACTGAAAATCCTTCCCAACCAATCAAAACACAGTAACCTTGTTTCTTAATAAATTCAACTTCATTACCATCCACTCCAACCACCTTGCCACATTTCATCTTAAAAAAGGCTTTCATCATCTCTTCCCTCTTCACTAAACCACTCTCCATGACTCACTTCACATACCACCCCAACCCAAATACCTTACATCTGCTGCTCCATCACCAAACACATTCAACAATTCTTCAAAATACTCCCTCTCTCTTCTCCTCACTTCATCACTATCTGCTACCACTTCCCCTTTTGCCCTCCCCCCCTTCAGCAATGTTCCTATTTGTTCTCTTGCTTTTCACACATAATTTACCTCCATCTTTTTTTTTTTACTTCCCCTAAACCTTACAGATACACCCTAACTCTTATTTGCCCTCTTTTCAACCCCTGCACCTTCCTCATAACCTCCTGCTGCTTTCCCTTATACATCCCCCAATCATCTGTATTCCTTCCCGGTAATTGATGCCAAAATGCATCTCTTTTCCCTTTCACCAGCAACTTTACTCCTTCATCCCCCCTCACTATCTTTTCTAATCTGTCCACCTCCTACCTTTCACATATCTCGCAGATTCCAGCACTGCTTGCCTAAATACTTCTCATTCCTCCCCCACTCCTCTTGCTTCATAAACTCTCACCTTCTGCCATTCTAGACTCAATCTCTCCTGGTATTTCTTCATATTTGTTCATTTATTTATTTTGCTTTGTCGCTGTCTCCTGCGTTTGTGGGCGACTAGAGGGGACGGGGGCGGGTGGCCAGAAATCCTCCCCTCCTTGTATTTTAACTTTCTAAAATGGGGTATTTCTTCCTAAAAGTCTCTTTTCCAAGCTCACTTTATCTAACCACTCTCTTCTCAATGACATTATGTCCTCATTTCCAAAAAACCCAACAAATCTTCACCCTTGCCTCCACAATACAGTGATCAGATATCCCACCAGCTGCTCCTCTCAGCACATTTCCATACAAAAGTCTCTCTTTTACACACCTATCAATTTTTGTTTTGTTTTTGTGTGTGTGATTATGATATTTTACATGCCAAGAAATAAGAGTTCTTAAATTTTCAGCATGCAATTATATCCCAATAGCCTGAATAAATCACAATGAATATTTCTCCATGCTCGACTACACCTCTGCATTATCAATTATTTCCTTGGTCACAACCATGTCAACACTCTAACCAAAACTCCAAATTTTAGCTGGTTTATGGTGGTGGCACAGGATGCATAAGGCTTGCTTATACAACTCTCACACAATGAGTTCTCTAAGGCATGGTGAGGATGTTACATTGAGTGTGCATTTGCTCAGTAGCAATAAGGAGACTAGTAATCTTGGGATAATCTATTTGTTGCCATACATCTATGGTTTCAGAAGTGGTAGAGGATGTGTGGATCAGGTGTTTGCTTTGAAGAATGTATGTGAGAAATACTTAGAAAAGCAAATGGATTTGTATGTAGCATTTATGGATCTGGAGAAGGCATATGATAGAGTTGATAGAGATGCTCTGTGGAAGGTATTAAGAATATATGGTGTGGGAGGCAAGTTGTTAGAAGCAGTGAAAAGTTTTTATCGAGGATGTAAGGCATGTGTACGTGTAGGAAGAGAGGAAAGTGATTGGTTCTCAATGAATGTAGGTTTGCGGCAGGGGTGTGTGATGTCTCCATCGCTGTTTAATTTGTTTATGGATGGGGTTGTTAGGGAGGTGAATGCAAGAGTTTTGGAAAGAGGGGCAAGTATGAAGTCTGTTGTGGATGAGAGAGCTTGGGAAGTGAGTCAGTTGTTGTTCGCTGATGATACAGCACTGGTGGCTGATTCATGTGAGAAACTGCAAAAGCTGGTGACTGAGTTTGGTAAAGTGTGTGAAAGAAGAAAGTTAAGAGTAAATGTGAAAAAGAGCAAGGTTATTAGGTACAGTAGGGTTGAGGGTCAAGTCAATTGGGAGGTAAGTTTGAATGGAGAAAAACTGGAGGAAGTAAAGTGTTTTAGATATCTGGGAGTGGATTTGGCAGCGGATGGAACCATGGAAGCGGAAGTGGATCATAGGGTGGGGGAGGGGGCGAAAATCCTGGGAGCCTTGAAGAATGTGTGGAAGTCGAGAACATTATCTCGGAAAGCAAAAATGGGTATGTTTGAAGGAATAGTGGTTCCAACAATGTTGTATGGTTGCGAGGCGTGGGCTATGGATAGAGTTGTGCGCAGGAGGATGGATGTGCTGGAAATGAGATGTTTGAGGACAATGTGTGGTGTCAGGTGGTTTGATCGAGTAAGTAACGTAAGGGTAAGAGAGATGTGTGGAAATAAAAAGAGCGTGGTTGAGAGAGCAGAAGAGGGTGTTTTGAAATGGTTTGGGCACATGGAGAGAATGAGTGAGGAAAGATTGACCAAGAGGATATATGTGTCGGAGGTGGAGGGAACGAGGAGAAGTGGGAGACCAAATTGAAGGTGGAAAGATGGAGTGAAAAAGATTTTGTGTGATCGGGGCCTGAACATGCAGGAGGGTGAAAGGAGGGCAAGGAATAGAGTGAATTGGAGCGATGTGGTATACCGGGGTTGACGTGCTGTCAGTGGATTGAATCAGGGCATGTGAAGCGTCTGGGGTAAACCATGGAAAGCTGTGTAGGTATGTATATTTGCGTGTGTGGACGTATGTATATACATGTGTATGGGGGTGGGTTGGGCCATTTCTTTCGTCTGTTTCCTTGTGCTACCTCGCAAAACGGGAGACAGCGACCCAAAAAAAAAAAAAAAAAAAAAAAAAAAAAAAAAAAATCTATGTTAATGAAAAGAATGGTGTGTGTCATAACACTACATAAATGAAGTAGTGAGAGTTGAAGATATGTCAACACCAGGGTGAGTATACCTTGGCACTATTTCAGCAATACACTCTTACCACATTTGCCAAGGAAAAAGTTGAAACCTATTTCACTTGTTTCTCAATTGTTTTCTTATTCTAATGTGATGTTCTTCCACCCTAAGAGAATAACTTTTTCCACTTGCTTGAAATACATCCATTTTTCAGAAAAAAGCCTAGGTTTTTCAAATGCCTTCTCAAGTTTGGTGATTCAAGGAAAGTACTTTCATGTCTTGAACCCAAGTGTTTTGAGTGTATTACCGTACACAGAAAAATTGGGCAACAAATGAAAACAAGGGCATTTAATGGGAATGGAATGGTTTTGAGGAAAAAATAGTACAGAGGTAGATGGGGAAACTTAAAGAAAGGGGATAATTAAGTGACACTGCTGTAAAAGTAGCATCAAAGCCTGAGAAGTTTCACCTGGTTCCAGGCCGCAAGCCAGGTAATGGAAGCGCATAGGAGTGAAATCCTCATGTGCGTGCGTGTGTGTGTGTGACCATGCATATTTGGGTGTGCATGGCTGGGATAAAGGAGTAAATCTACCTACTATATGAACAAATGTCCAACATCTTAAACAATCCAACAATGTCCCCTTGCAAGCATAATTACATGGACATGATTCAATCAGGATCATTAATTACCAGATTCATACATATTCTAGAGTATGAAAACCACTATTTATGTCAAATGACTCAAGTGGTCAACAGGTCTGCACTATCAAAGTTCTAACTAGTAATCATGAGGAATGGTGGCCAAGGGGCACAACCTCATCATCACATCAACAGGATCAGAGGACAGAGCTGACAATCATATGGTTGCTGGGTCTCTGTGAATGAGCTTCAGCCAATTTCAAAGATAACTATGGACACTGAATACGGCGAAGTCCAGGTGGATACACCATTTTGGGAGTTAAATTGTGTTTTAATCTTCCTGTGAACAACAGTTCTTTGTAAAGTTCTCAAGATTCTGTCAAGTGGTAAATATCTAAACAGTCATCAAAGCACAAGAAAGCTTCCTTCCATCAGTCTCTAGTACATTATTAGATATTCAAAGTGTTAATTACAAGTTTACAGCTCTAAAGAGAGAGATAAGCAAGAAAACACACAGATAAAAAAATAATCCCAGGAACGAGGTAATGCTAGAATACTAATGCTTCAACAAACTTTTGAATCATCATTGTCGACTTCCATGGATGTGTTCTTATCATCAGGAGAACCTGGGTCATCTCCATTCACCTTTGCTGAGTTATTCTCCTGTAAAGTTTCTGTCTCTGTGCCTGGAGCCCCAGGACCAGAGTTCACAGATAAACTAATGCCCTGCGCAAGTGCTAATCTTGCAGCTGTAAAGAGAATTAATACAATAATGTATGTTACAAAATCCAGTATTACATATTTACTAATCAAAGATAGGATTATACAAAACTTGAACAATGTGAGATGTACATTACTATGGGTATTCATATAAGCTTGGGCATCTTTCAACATACTTCCTTGTTATGTATTTCCACATCCCATAACTCTCATCCACACTCCAGTATCTTTCAACATTTTCCACACACCATAATTCTCATCCACACTCTAGTACCTCTCAACATTGTTCCTTATAAAGACATTCCACAATGTCTCAATAATTCAAGACAAGTGACAGACACTTAATAACTACAACTGCATTACCTTAGTACCACAGTCTTTTAACTAATATCTTTCTTTCAACTGAACCCTGTCCTAAGTCTGATACGATTCTTAGCACTTTTGCTAATTCTTTAATACCTAGCTGATTTTTGGTAGCATCAGGAACAGCTAAACAATGGCCATACTTGCATGCATCATCTCTAATTGTCAAGTACATTGTACAGAAACCAGAGCCAATCGTCCACAACCAAGTCTAACAGATTCCTCCATGATTTACACTGACTGCCTCATAAACTCTGGTGCAGTCCACTTAAAGCACATTGCCACCAATATACTACATTGCTCTGATTCATTTTAGCCAATGCATGTCCCTCACCTATCCAACGTTCAGGTACCGATACTTTCACAGCCTTCCATTTCCTCCTCAGGTTTCCCCACCATCCTGCTCCTTCCACTTCCAAAAAACACATCTTTGTCAGTCTGCCTCCACTTAACCTCTCTCCATATCTCTAAAATTTCAGCACATTCTAGTTCGATAAGTCAATTAGATACCACTCTATTATAACTACCAAATGTCCATTCTTACATAATTAACTTGCCTCACACAATATATCATCTGGCATTTTATTTCCAGCAAATCCATCCTCTTCCTCTCATGTGTTGTAAAGGTTCACTACTTATATCCATACAATGCCATTAAGACTAAAATAATTTAAATATTTTTTTCTTTTATATTGTAGGCTCCAGTCACGAACAAAACCCTAAAATAAAACTGGGACTTAACGTAAATATGAAAAAGGGTTAAAGATGGAGAAATATTAAGAGAAGTGGATACATATATCATAAATTTTGGAGCAAGTGAAAGTCACAGTTATTGGGAGACACATAAGGGGTTACAACCTTCCAAAGCTTTGTAATGTAGGCCATACATAGAAACAGTTGCCCACCCTTGAGTTACCAAAAGCCTCTCAGTAACCATGTATTACAATAGCTTGCCAAGTATTACATGGTCTAGCGAATGGCGGGGCCTCCAAAAGCAAGCAGCTCTAAAGAGCAGGAACCAAAGAAATATCTAAAGGTTAGGGAAAAGTACCAACACAACAGCATAAGGCAAGTGGGTAAAGTATCAAGTACAGATTAGCACAGCTAAAAAGTCAAGACCAACTTGGACTTAACTTATGTATGTGTATATATGTATAAGTCTGTGTGTGTATATATATGTAAATGTTGAGATGTATAGGTATGTATATGTGCGTGTGTGTACGTGTATGTATATACATGTATATGTGGGTGGGTTGGGCCATTCTTTCGTCTGTTTCCTTGCGCTACCTCGCTAACGCGGGAGACAGTGACAAAGCAAAATATAATAAATAATATGTGTATATGAGAGGATGGGTCTGTTTCCTGGCACTACCTTGCTAAAGCGGTAAACAGTGATTATGTATGATAAAAAATCATTCAAAGAATCTTGGTGGAAAAGCAGTTTGTGATGCTGACCGTGGTGCATTCAGGAGTTGCCCTGGATTCAAATCCTGGTTGTGGCAGTTTATTCACATTCAACCCAAATGTTCATCCTTCCCTATGTACTGGATGATAAATTGAGTACATGAAAGTGTTCATCTCCCAATTTGCACCTAAGCTTTCTCATTTGTTCTGTTTCTGTTTAAAAACCATAACTTTTCTTTATTCTTGGAAGCATGTGTTGATGCATCCCATCCCTAAGAGGAGTGACTGTTCTAACTCATCTAACTATTGTCCTGGTGCCTGACATCTATCATTTCCAAGGTTTTTGAATCCCTCAACTCCTGTATCCTCAAACACCTTGAATCTTGCTGTCTTCTTTCAGTTCATCAATATGGCTTCATATTATGGGGAACGCTACAAAGCTTCTGACAGGGTGTGGCATCTCCAAGCTCATCTCTTTTGGCTTCCTTTCCTCATATTTAGCTTCCTCTCTAGCTAATTTATCTGTGGTTGTTAATGGATCAGCTTCTCTGCCTTTCTCCATCAACTGCAGTGTCCCTCATGGTTTTGTCTTGTCTCCTCTCTTCTACAAATAACCAAATGCATTTATAGGCTGACGACTCACCACTGCATTCCTCCACATCCTTCAATTCTGCTCCTTCTCTCAACTGATCTTCATCTCATCTCCACACAACTTCAACAATTTCAGACATGCACAGTGAGGTGGACTAAATCCTATCAAGTTAAATGCCTCCAAGAACCATTTCTGCCCATCTCTCTGTAGTAAATTCCTCACAACTTTTCTCTTTCCCTTGACGGTTCCATAATTACACCTCTCACTCAGAGAACATACTTAGTATCACTGTAACACTGACACTATCTTGTAAACCCCACATTATAGAAATAGCTAAATCTGCCTCTAAGAAACTAGAAGTCCTGTTTAGATATCGAAATTTCTTTTTTTTTGAAGAGCTGCTCTGTTTTGACAAAGGACTGATCTGCTCTAGTTTGGAGGCACTGCTCTCACATCTTAGGTGGTTCTAGCTCTGCATCCTTACTTGATAAGAGTCGAGTCAATAGTGGTCCAACTTATCAAGTTACCAGGTTAACTTTAAAACTTGACCCACTTACCCTATGCCACAATGCTAGTTCACTTTCCTTCTTCTATGGGCATTACCTTCATTTTTGCTCCTAAGAGCTAGCTGCTTGTGTGGCCCCACCACTAGCTAAATCACATGCTACTCAACAAGCTGCTGTATCACATCATTACCATGTGGTCGTTGGTAACTCAAGGGTGGGCTGTTTTGTTAACAGTTTCTTTCCTTAAACCCCAAAGCTTTGGAAGTCTCTAGCCTCTCATATTTTTTCCCAATAACTATGACCTAGCAGTTTTAAAGGACAAATTTTTCACTTCCTCCAAAATTCAGAAGTACTTCTCCTTGTCTCTTCCTTTTCCTTTAATTTTCATTGACCTCTTTACATTTCAATAAAGGCCCAACTTTGATTTGGACTTTCATCCATGAATGGAGCTTCCAAGGATTTTTCTTCTTGAGAGAGACAGAGAGAAAAAGAGACTAGTGCTCATTAACATTTAGTGTTGGTTAAAGTTGGTTAAAGGTTACAACTTAAACTGTGCTCAACTTATGAAATCTACTTCAGTTTCTTTCACAGTGATTATCAAAGTTTTACTCATAATAAATGAATATTGGCAAACTTGAAATTAACACTCCTGACCATCCTAGTAAGGGCACACTGTATTTTCAGAAACAAATCAATTATACAATATACTTTTCAACTTACCTTCTAAATCTTTCAAGGCCTGAGGCTTCTCCCAGACAGATTCCTGTGTTTTGGAATTGTAGTAATAACTTCTACCATCAGGCGCTTTGTGCTCTGTCCAGTGAGATGCCTGGGCTACCATCTCTGGGTCTAGGTTGGAGTCATCTACTGATGAGGATGGTGCTCCCTGGGTTACTACAGCTGTACTACTCGCAACTACGGCAGGACTGCTTGCATTGTTCACTGTGCTATCATTCCCTGCGCCGCTACTGCTGGTAACACCAGGAGCACTGCTGTTGCTCTGTTGACCAATCAATAACACAAAAGATTTAGTACAATGGATTAAACAACCAGACAGGAAAATTCCAGTGACCATTCCAGGTAAATATAAAAGGTCTATTAAATACTGGTTAAAGAATAGTTGTTATTAGGTTAAACATCTGTGAAAAATTGAGTTACTAAAACATACCAACACAATGCTGGTCCTGTCCTTCAGAATACTCTACAAGCTCACTTCTATAACTTCAAGCCCATTTTCACTCTCACTCTTTCCACACATTCCTCAATGCTCCCAGGATTTTCACCCCCTGACCCACCCATGACACTCAGCTTCCACTGTTACACATGCTACCATATCCTCTCCCAAGTATGCATTTATGACACTTCACTTCTTCCAAGTTTTCTATATTCACATTCACATACCTACTAACCATTTTCTCTACACTAATAAACCTAATACCATTCCTTTCATTCACATTTACTCAAACCTTTCACAGACACCTGTTAGCTATGAAATCATTTTCTGCAATCTCTCTCTCATCTGCTACCAGTCTTGTCATCAGCAAACAAATGACTCATTACCCAAGCATCCCAGCCTCTGTCAGACTCAAGAACTACCTTTCTCATCCAAACCCTTGAATTCACTTCCCTCACCAGCTTACCCATAAACAATTCTATCCATAAACAGACTGAACAGCCATGATGACATCACACAAGCCTTCCAAACACCCACCTTCACCTGAAGCTACTTCATTCTCCTCTCAACCTATTCACACATACACCTATTCTGTTGACAACCCCCCCCCCCTCTCTAACAGCTTTCCTCCCACACCATTAATTCACAACACCCACAAACCATCACTGTCAACCCTATCATATACTTTTTCTAGATCCATAAGCCACATACAAATCCTATTTCTGTAAGTATTTCTTATACACCTTCTTCAAAGCAAACACCTGATCCAAACATCCTTAAGCAACCTTAAAGTGACGTTCCTCCCTCATCTGATGCTCTGTGCAAGCCACCACCCTTTCAATCACCTCTCTCTCATACAACTTTCCAAATAAACTCAACAATAGTTTTTTTCCCTAATACATTTGCCATATCACGCATTAGTGAGGTAGCACCAGAAGCAGATAAAGTCATGGCCTCTTTCACTCATATCCATCCTCTAACTGTCATGTACAATGCACAAAGCAGAGCCTCTTACCCACAACCAGGCCCCACAGTATTTTCTATGGTTTCCTCTAATCACTTCATTTGTCCTGGTTCTGCACGGTGACAGAATGATGTCTACTTTAGCCTTCAAAGCATTTTTCGATCCATTCTTCCGATGTCTACTTTAGCCTTCAAAGCATTTTTCAATCCATTCTTCCAACTCCTCTTTGTCCCCTCCACTTCTGACATGTATACCCTCTAGTCATCCAGTCCATATGAGCAAATAATTTCAGCACACCATCCTACTATCATACCTCTATCTTACCCAAACATTTCTTCTGCGAACAGACCTCCTCATACCACATAGTCATAAAACACCTAATTTCTAACACTTTCACCCTATTATTTGCATTTTTGTCTAAGGCCCAAGACTTGCATCCACACAGCACAACTGAGACTTCCTTATCAAACATACCCATCTTTGCTCTTAATGACAGTGATCTCTCTTTCCATACATCCCTAAATTCATTTAATACCTTTGCCCCTAACCACCCCATATGGCTTACTTTAGCTGCTATATCAACTTTCAGGTAAAAAGTTACACTCTAAATAAACTGTCTCTTTTTACAGGTAAAACTAATAACATTGCTTTTATTCACATGTACTGTCAACTTTCTTCTATCACACACTCTTCTAAACTCAGACACCTGCTTCTGCAGTTTCTCACATGAGTCTACCACCTGTACTGTCAACAGAAACAAGACATCCCCAACAAACACACACACACGCACTCCACACAGGTTGAATACCTGTTCCTCTTTCCAAGGCTCTAGCATTCATCTCCCTCAGCATCCCATTTATAAATATATCAAAAAGTCATAATTGGTGCATAGCTGTTTTAAGTCTTCGGGGATGTTTACCCCTACAGCCTGGCTGGTCTGTTACACTTTTGCAGGTACTTGTCCAAGGCTCTTAAACATCTTTACTATGCATCTCATCCTATTTCTAATGGTAGCTGGCAAGAGTTGAAGACTCTTGGCCCCTGGATGTTTTAAGATGTTCTCTCTTTTTGTGCGTATTGCATCATTTGGATTTCTGAGATAGTCTTTTAAAAAGTGCCTGTCTCGCAGTAAGATGTTATCACTGAATGTAAGTTGGGAACCATAACTTATAGGACTTTCCAGGTATGGATGATGATATACCTCTCCTACCTGCAATCCAGGGAATATAACCTAAGAGATTTCAGCCATTCCCAATAATCTAGTTTCTAATATGGGCTATGAAAAACATTTGAACATTCTCTAATTCTGCAGTTTTGCCTACCTTGTAGAGTGATGTTACAACATATCAATATTCAACCTGTGAAAGTATAAGAACATTGAATAACATCATCATTGGTATTTCTTCTCATGACTTGAAGGTCTGCAGGATACTGCCTGTCATCTTTCTGCATGAGGTAACCACTGTTTTGTTGTCTGCTGAAAGTTCGGTCATTAGACATTAATACTCCAAGGTCATTCATGTTATTCAACTGGTTTATGATAATGTTTGTGTCCGTCAGATATTCTGTGTAGATTTTAAGTTCTTCATTTTTCCCATGACGGAGGAGTTGAAACTGATGTCCATTGAAAATCAGTTAGTTCTCAGCCACTCAATTAAAGTTCTCGTTTAAGCCTTTTTGTATCCTTTTGAAATCTTGTACTGATGTGATCTTCATACTTACTCTTGTATCATTTGCGAAGGATGATATGAAACTGTAGCACGTGTTTACATCAATGTCAGATGTGAGAATGAAGAACAGGAAGGGTGCAAGTACATTTCCATCAGGGACTAAGCTTTTTACCATGGCAGCAGTGGAGATGGTATGGTTTACAACAAAATTTTGGGATCTGTTAGCTAAAAAGTTGTGTATCCATCTCACAATCTTTCTGGTTATTCCAATCTTTTGCATTCTATGTTATGAAGCCATAGTCACATTTGTCAAATGCTTTTGCACAGTCTGTGCAAACATCAGTATTTTTTTTTTTGCCTTTTCAGTTTCATCAACCCCATCACAATGGTCAAGCAACTGAGACAGGCAAGATCTTCCCGCCCTGAGAGCAAGCTGTCCTGGGTTATGAATATTGCACATCTCTATAAATTCTGTAATCTGGACTCTCCTAAAGATTTCAGTGATGTGAGAAGTTAATGCTACTGGTCAGTAGTTTTTTGAGACTGCTTTGGTTCCACCTTTGTGGAGTGGGGCAATGAGAGTATCAGAATCTACACTTTATCTCTAGGGGATATCAAGTGCATGTGCTGAAGGTGTCTTGCCTTTCTTTATGAAGAATGAGTTCTAAAAGTCTGGGCTCAGGGGTCCGTGCATGCTCTCAAGAGAGTAGTGAAATTAAGTGAGTTTAGAAAAGAGACGTGTGAAAAAGTATCAGGAGAGATTGAGTGAACATTGGCAAAAGGTGAGAGTAAATAAAGCAGGGGAACTGGGTGAGAAAGGGGAGGTATTTAGGGAGGCAGTACTGGCATGTGCGAGAGATGCATGTGGCACGCGAAAGGTGGGAAGTGGACTGATCAAAATGGGTAGTCAGTGGTGTGAGGAAGTAAAGCTGCTGATAAAAGAGAAGAGGGAGGCATATGGGTGGTACTTGCAGTAAAGGAGTGCAAATGATTGGGGGATGTATAAAAAGAAGCAAAGGTCAAGAAGAAGGTGAAAAAGAAAGTAAATGTGAATTGGTATGATTAGTATCAGTAAACTTTAGGAAGGATAAAGCGTATTGGGAGGATAATAATAAATGAAAAGCAAAAGAACAAATTGGATCATGGGCAAAGCAGGCAAAAGGGGAAGTGGTAACAGGTTGTGATGAAGAGAAAGGGAGATGGAGCAAGTATTTTGACACTGGTGAATGTGTTTCATGATAGGGTGGCAGATCTAGGGGGTTTAAATCATGGTTATGCAAAGTGAGTCATGGAAAATGGTTTAGTGAAGAGAGAAGAGATGCTGAAAGCCTTACGAAGGATGAAATGTGGCAAGGCAGATGGAGTGGATGGTATTGCTGTTGTCTGGTTAGTTAGGACATTCAATGTGTGTGTGGATCATGGTGAGGTGCCTGAGGATTAGCAGAATGTATGTATGGCACTAGTGTATAAAAGCAAGGAGGATAAAGGTGAGTGTTCAAACTACAAAGGTATAAGTTTGTTAAGTATACCTAGTAAAGTTGTATGGGAGGGTGGTAACTGAGTGTGGGCAGGCATCAGATTGCAGAGGAAGTGATAGAGGATGTGTGGATACATAAGTTTTCACTGAAGAATGTGTGAGAAATACATAGAAACAGATGGATTTGTATGTGGCATTTATGGATCTGGAGAAAGCATATGATAGGGATGATAAGAGATGCTTTGTGGAAGGACTTAATATATGGTGTTGGAAGAGAGCTACTAAAAGTAGTGAGAAGTTTTTATTGAAGATGTAATGCATGTGTACGAGTAGGAAGAGAGGATAATGAATCGTTCCAAATGAAGGTTGGTCTGCGGCAAAGGTGAGTGATGTCACCATGGTTATCTAATTTGTTTATGGAAGGAGTAGTGGTGGGGGCAAATGCGAGTCTTGGAGAGAGGGGTGACTATGCAATCTGTGGGGGATGAGAGAGCCTGGAAAGTGTGTCGATGTTGTTTGCTGAGGATACAGTACGGGTGGCAGATACTAGTGTGAAACAGCAGAAGTTGGTGACTGAGTTTGGAAGGGTGTGTGAGAGGAGAAAGTTAAGAGCAAAAGTGAATAAAAGCATAGTAATTAGGTTTAGTAGACTTGAGGGACAGGATAGTTGGGAGTGTGAATATCAATGGAGAAAAACTGAAGGAAGTGAGGTGTTTTAGATACTAGGGAGTGGACATGGAAGTATGAGTGAGTCATACGGTGGGTAGGAATATGTGAAAAGAGATCGTTTTCTGAGGGAGGGTAAAAATAGGTATGCCTGAAGGTATAGTAGTCCCTACATAATCATACAAACAGAAGGCATGGGCTATAGATAAGACTGTGCTGTCAACAGATTGAACCAGGGCATGTCCAGTGTCTAGATACACCATGGAAAGGTCTGTGGGATCTGGTTGTAGACTGGGAGCTGTTGGTTGGGGTGCATTGCATGACAACTAGGGAATGGATGTGAGTCGACAAGGCCTTTGGTCATCTGTTACTGTTGCTACCTCACTAATGTGGGGATGTCAATGAGTGGGAGAGCTCTGGCAATCTAAGTACTGGCCCCTCCCATGACCTTTCCCTCTCTGTGAGACCTTCCTCTTTTTCTGTTCACTATACCAACATTCATGGTCTATCTACTAACCTCTCCTCTGTTGAAAACCATCTGTCAAGTAACTCTCCTAATATCTTACTTCTCTCCAACACAGTTGTCTAATGATGTTCTAACTAGTCCCTTTTTCATATCTAATTATGACCTCCACTCACGATTCTGGTTCAAAGGTGGTGTTTGTGCTTATTCCAACACCAAAACACCTGTTTCACACCTCTAGGACTATGAGTCTCCAAACTTGGATGTTATATGGCTCAAAGTCTGCCTCCCTACTACTAAAACTGTCATCTGTTTCACCCATTGCATTCCTAATTCTACAAATTTTATATCCTTCGACTATCTAAACTCCTGCCATGAAACTGCGACATTCTCCCACCCGTAAACCAAGATCCTCTTCCTTGGGGATTTCAACATTTACCATAGGGAAGGGTTGAATTCCTCCCATATGGATGATAGAGGGATCAAAGCCCTTCGACTATCTAAACTCCTGCCATGAAACTGCGACATTCTCCCACCCGTAAACCAAGATCCTCTTCCTTGGGGATTTCAATGTTTAAAAAAGGGAAGGGTTGAATTCCTCCCATATGGATGATAGAGGGATCAAAGCCCTCACGTTCTCAATTCTCAATGAATTAGAACAAATCACCACCAACCCTACACAAATACCTGACTGCTGTGACTACTCCCCTAATATTCTGGAAATGTTTTAAACCTCTAGTACATCTCTATAAATACACACTCTTGCCTCAGTTGGTTCATCCGATCACACTCTCATGAGTGTATCAATTCTAAATGGCACCTCCCCCTCCAGCAGCCTCTTCTAAGCTTAAATAATGGCACCTGAACAATGCTAACTGAAATAACTTACCTAACTTCTTTTCTGACTTTCCTTGGGTAAATTACTGTCTCTTATGTGGTGATGGTTCTGTCTCAGTAAAATGCATAACAGAGGTTATTCTTGCGGAAATGGAAGCATTCATCCTCTCCTCCTCCAAGACTACTTTTTCATCCCTATCCATGGTTCAACCATTCCTGTTCTGAGGCCATTCAGACAAGGGATCAGGCATATCAGGCTTGGAAAAACTCTCCTTCCTCTGTCTCCCACTCAGCTTTTATCACTGCCCATAATCGTCTCAAACACGTTATCTGTGAGGCAAAGCGTTCCTTTATTCAAAGGAAGTATGATAACCTCTCCTTGTCATCCATTGATATGTCTTTCTGGTCTTTAGCTAAGGGTATCTCTAGCAACTTCTGTTGCTCTACCTTTCCCTAACTTTTCCGTTCTGACTACTATAACTATCTCTCCTGTTGACAAAGCAACTCTCTTTGGTTTCCGTTTCTCCTCCAATTCCACCTGGGATGACCCTAAGATTCCTTCACCTCCTAGCACTCCTCTTCCTAATCCTACGCCTCTTCCCAGAATCTCCTTTTGGACTGTGTCCAAAAAGCGCTTCTTTCTCTGGACACAAGCAAAGCTTATCATCCTGATGGCATCCTTCACCGTGTACTGGAAGAGTATGCCTCTGAACTTTCTGTTCAAACACCAAAACTTTTCCTTCTCCTTGTAAGCATGCATTGATACAACCCATTCTTAAGAAGGGCGACTGTTCTGACCCCTTTAACTATCGTCCTACTGCTTTGATATCTACCATTTCCAAAGTCTTTGAATCCCCCCTCAACTCTATATCCTTAAACACCTTGAAAATCAGTCTTCTCTCTGATTGCCAGCATGGCTTACGTAAGACTAGATCCACTAATGATATTCTTTCATATCTTACTTATGTCTGATCATCATCCCTGAAAGATTTTGGGGAGTCATATGTAGTTGCCCTTGACATATTCAAGGCTTCTGAGAGGGTGTGGCATCGGGGTCTCAACTCTAAGTTGCCCTCTTTTGCCTTTCCTCCCTCACTTTACTCCTTCAAATTTAGCTTCCTCTCTGGCTGATCTATCTCTGTGGTTGTTGATGGATCAGCTTCCCCCTTTTCTCCTTCAACAGCAGTGTTCCTCAAGGTTCTGTCCTGTCCCCTACACTTTTTCTCCATTTTTCCCACAATTTCCTCTCAAGCACAAATAATCAAATGCATTCATATACTGATGACTTAACACTATAATCAAATGCACTCAAAACTGATGACTTAACACTACATTCATCAAAATCCTTCAATTCTGCTTCTATTATCACTCAATCTGCATCTTGTCTTGACACAGCTTCTGCAATAATCTACCCCACAGAGATAATCTGTGGGGTACACATCTTGTTAAGTTTAATGCCTCCAAGACCAAATATCTACCCATCTCTCTATCAAATAATCCCTACAACTCTCGTCTCTCCTTTGATGTTCTGTAATTCCACCTCAACTCGATGAACATACTTGGTATTACTGTAACATTCACTCTTTCATGGAAACCCTACATTACAGGAATAACCAAGTATACCTCTAACAAACTCGGTGTCCAGTTCGGATGTCGAAATTTCTTTCCTATTGAACAGTAGCTCCACTTATACAAGGGATTGATTCTTCACTGTATGGAGTACTGCTATCATATTTGGGGTAGTTCTAGCTCTGTATCCTTACTTGACAGAGTTGAGTCAAATGCAGTCTGACTTATAAACTATTCCAGGCTAACTTCTATACTTGACCCACTTGCCTTACACCACAATGTTGGTTCGCTTTCCCTTTTCTACAAGTATCAATTTGATTTTAGTTCTGGTGAGCTAGCTGTGCCCCCGTCACTAGCTAGACCACTTAATAATCAGCAAGCTGCTGCATCACATGATTATTGTGTAGCCATCAGCAACTCGAGGGTGGGCAATTTTGATACCTGCTTCTTTCCCTACATGTCAAAGGTTTGGAACTCTCTACTTTCTCATGCCTTTCCCAATAACTATGACCTGGCACATTTCAAAAGACATGTCTTTCACTTTCTCAGAAATTCGTAAATACTTTCCCTTGGTTTTCTTTTCAGTTTCATAATTCTCTCTATATTTCAACTAAGGACTGGGTGTGATGTGGACTTTTGTTCATGACTGGAGCCTTCAACATAAAAAAGGAAAACACACATTCTGACCAGGTGGTTTTGCATCCAAACTTGTCTGACCAGGTGGTTTTGCATCCAAACTTGATTTTACTTGAAGTACAAGAAGTTCGAGGTGATAATGTCTCATATTAGGTCCGTATTATTTGAAAAGACCAAGTCCAGGGCGTTTTTTCCCCTAGTTGGTTTTATTTGTTGGCTGAAGGAAATCCTTTACATTGTCTCAATAACTCTCTTTTAAACAGCTACTTTCAGAGTCTGCCTGTGTCCATTTCATGTACTGTAGTTCGAAGTCTCCTAAAACAAGTACATTTGGAGCTGGGTTTCTGAGGTCAAGACAAGAGCCTACATTTCTTACTTGTTCTGATAATTCAAGGTGTCATCACACCCTCACAAGAGACCACTTCCTCTACTCTCTACCTACATACACACATGCCTTACTCCCTTGATGAAAACTCCTCGCTGCTTATAATCACTTTCCTCCTGCACTTTATGTTTATAGTACCTTCCACAATTCATCTTTATCAACCCTATAAAATGCTTTCACCACATTCATACATGTCTCAGCATTTCTCTTATATTCTTTAAGCAAGCATCTGATTGAAGACTCCTTTACCACTCCTGCAACCATACTGTTGAACAAATTAATTCAAACAGCAACAGATCACTGGGTCCTTGAGGCTGCTTATGATAGTAGAAAGGCATCAAATAATTCAAAGGGAAAAAAATGCAAACTGTCAATGTAACTAAGGAGGTGCAAATAATGTAAGTCACTGACTTGAAGCACAATATCTATCATGTCTGCTCTTAAATGTATGAACACAGAAACCTCATAATGAACCAGATGCATTCTCGAGGAGTGAGTGTCAAGTGAATAACCCATTTAAAGAGATAGTTACAACATAGTGCCTATGGAGATGCATGCCTGACAGTGTCAATTCCTACACTAGTTGAGAGCTATAGAATGGCTTCCTTCAGTTTCAGTAATGGTCCTACAGATATCATTTAAAAGTTTTATTAATAAAGAAAAGACATGATGCCTGAGGAGATGCATTCCTGACAGCATCAATTCATGCACTAGTTGAGTGCTATAGAATGGCTTCCTGAAGTTTCCATTAGTATCAGAGATAAAATAAAGACAGTGAAGAGCAGGATGGAGTGAGTATTTTGAAAGTCTGTTGACTGTGTCTGAAGGGTGGCAGATGTAAGGGTGTTTGGGTCAGGGTAGTATGCAAAGTGAAAGAGTCAAGGAGAGTGACTTGGTCAAGAGAGACAATGAAAGCCTTACATAAGATGATATGTAGCTGGATTAGATGTTATTACAGTTGAATTTCTTATGAAAAGGGGTTGTTTAGGATATTCACTTTATAATGGACCATAGTGATGTGCCTGGGGATTGGCAGAATGCATGTATAGTGACAATGAATAAAGGTAAGTTTTCAACTACACAGGTCTAAGTTAATTGAGTGTACCTGTTATACTGCATGGGAACGTAGTGATTGAGAGGGCGATGGCATTTACAGAGCATCAGACTGGGGAGGACCAGTCGTGTTTTAGAAGAGGGAGATGTGTGGTTCAGGTGTTTGCTTTTAAGAATGTGTGTGAAAAACAGGATTCTATGAATCTGGAGAAAGCATATCATACGGTTGATAGAGATGCCTTGTACAAGGTTTTAAGAATATATGAGATGGAAGGAAAACTGCTAGAAGCATTGAGAAATTTTTAATAAGGGTGTAAGGCATCTGAATCAGTAGGAAGAAAGGAAAGTGAATGGTTCCAAGTGAAGGTTGGTCTGTGGCATGGGTTTGATAACCATGGCTGTTTAATTGGTTTATGGATGGGGTGGTGTACTATTTTCCTCATTGAAAACACTTAAACTTGTTAATCAGTTCCTCACATATCCTAACACTTTCCTATAATACTTTCCCCTTTGAAATTCCTTAATCTAATTAGCTGCTCTTTAACTGACAACCTACTTCTGATGAATTTATGAAAAAGATTTGGATTTTTAACTGTTTCACTCTCCTCCTCCGGCTATATTCATTCTTTGCCCTCCTATACCTGAGTAAGCTAGCTGCATGTGTCACCTACATCTACACCACTGCAAATCTTTAAGCTCCCTTGCTTAACATCTTTGATTAAACCATTCTTTCCTCTTTCTAAAACTTTCCTCTGTATCTGAGGCTAAAAGAACACACCTTCTTCCTTCATTGTAAATGTCACAGAAACTTTCATCACAATATCCTGGTTCCTGGCTACTGAACTTCATATCTCAATCTATGTTAGTGTATAAACTTAGAGGTTCAGTGTAGTTTCCATGATTATGTCTCTTTTTCAAATCCTGTCACATCTATGTCTGAGGGTTCAGTAGTCCCAACAACGTTGGAATACCATGTAAAGTTATACCTGAGAAAGTACAAAAGAGGGTGAATAGAATGGAAATGAAATGCTTGAGGACAATATGCGGTGTGACGAGGGTTGATTAAGTACAAAATGATAGGGTAAAAGACATGTGGTAATAAAAAGAGTATGATTGAGAGCTGAAGAATGTGTGCTAAAATGGTTTGGACATATGAGTAAATGAATGATAAGATGATATACTCAAATGTGTCAAAGCCAGAGAGAACAAGAAGGGGAGACCAAATTGGAGATAGAAGGATGCAATGAATATGATTCTGAGTGCTCAGGGTCTGAACATGCAGGAGGGTGAGACATCCAAAGGATAGAGTGAACAGGAGCAAGGTGGTATGCAGGGAGCAATGTGCTGTCAATGAACTGAACCAAGGGTACATGAAGCAGCCCAGGAAAGCATGGAAAGAAGTTGTGAGAGTCCCGTTTATGAATAGGGAGATGTGATTTTCAAGCATTACACATTACACCAAGAAAAAGAATGTCAGCACACGAGGTTTTTTTCTTTGCTCCTGGCATTACCTTGGTAAAGTAAGAAACAGTGAACAAGTATGAATTAAACAAAAAGTTTCTAAAATTGGTGAGATCACATTAAAACAAAGTGTGCTGAAATGGTTTGCAAACATGAAGAAAATGATAGAGGAGTGGATGACAAAGAAAACATTTTCATATATGTCAGAAGCAAAGGGAATGATAAGGGGGAGACCAATTGAAGACAGAAGGATAGAGCAAATGCAATTCGGAGTGGTTGTGGTCTGAACATGCAGAGGGTGAACGACATCAAATGGATCGAGTAAACTGGAGCAATGTGGTATACAAGGGGAGGAGGGATGTGGAATAAAACAACTGCATGTTTGTGGATATGTGATTTTGATGTACTCCACATGACAGCTGGAGAATGGGTGTGAGTGAATAAGGTCTTTTCTTTGTCTGCTCCTGGTGCTACCTTGCTATAGCAGGAAACAAAACAAGTATGAATAAAAGATTTTTCTAAACTCAGTGATATCTAATTACCTTAAGGAAATTATGTACGGAAGCACTATTTTCATGAACTAACCTCTGATCCTTGGAGTGGCTCTGGTTCAAGAGGTTGTTGCTGCTGCTGTGATGGCTGTGGCTGCTGCTGTTGTTGAGGAGGCTGCTGCTGTTGTGGAGGCTGCTGCTGTTGTGGAGGCTGCTGTTGCTGCTGTTGCTGTGGTGGTTGCTGCTGTTGTGGCTGCTGCTGTGGAGGCTGCTGCTGCTGTTGTGGAGGTTGCTGCTGCTGTTGTTGCTGTTGCTGTTGCTGCTGTTGTTGTTGTTGTTGTTGCTGCTGCTGCTGCTGCTGTTGCTGTTGCTGCTGCTGTTGCTGCTGCTGCTGTTGCTGCTGATGGTGGTGATCACCCATTGGACCTGGCATACTACCTTGTGGCATGTTTCCCATGCCAGGTGGTGGCATTCCCCATCCAGGAGGGCCCATCGGGGGCCCAGGGGGCATTCCAGGACCAGGGTAACCATTCCACCCAGGGCCTGGACCAGGACCAAAACCTGATAATGATAAACAAGTCCACAATCCCATACTCAAATGCTGAGGAGTTGCCATCTTATGAGATAAAACTACTTGTAAATTAGAACACTACTCCATATGATACTGTATAGAATATACATTAACTTGATATTTTGTAATTTTTGTCAGGAGTGCAGAGCAAAAAAGTATCAAAAAACAAAAATAGGAGTATGCTTTTTCTTTTTACAAAATATGCCACAATTAACAAAGTTCATAAAAAGGATCAAATACCTAGGCAATAAATAATTTGTGAAAATATGAAAACTAAAACTTGTGAATCTAAGAAGACATCAAGAAGAAAATTCTCTTTTAACAACGCTAAGCCAATAATGTTAAAAAGAATAAGGGTGGAGGTAATGTTACATCACCACATTTGGTCAATACAAATGAAAATACTGTGTACATGCAATCATTAGAAATCACGTTTCCAGACAAGTTATATATGCTATAAACATGAGGAAAAAGAATACATCCCTTGTCTTCATTGTGTGTTCTACAACATGACTAAAAGGGATGGGAGTGGGACACATGAAACTGTCCCTTCTTGTGTTTTAATTCCTTAAAGCTGGAACAGGTGAAGGACACAAAGCAATGAGTGCCCATTCTCCTTGAGGGCTCAGACTGGGATGTCCAAATAGCCATGGATGTAACCAGGATAAGAATGTTGAGAGTGATTGTATAGTTGGGGAAGAGAACCTGGATGTTCTGACTGTTAGTGAAACTCAGCTCAAGAGGAATGGGGAAGAATGGATTAGAAATACCATAGGAGAAAAGCCTAGGGTTTGCATAAAGGGGAAAGCAAAAGAGGGGATGGCACTTATGCTGGGGAAGGTGCTATGGGGTTATGTGTGAATGTAAGGAAGCAAGTGTCAGACCAGCATGGGTGAGATTCAATTTGTTTAGAAGAGGCTGCCGATTGAGTGCTTATGAATCAAGTTGCAGGAAGAGAGGCAAGTATTTTTGATAGAAATAAGAGTGCATCCAATATTCTGAGGTGAACAATGCACGAGAGCATGATGTGGTAGTTAAGGGCATGATTGTGGGGGTATGGGGTACTGGATGTCAAAGATAATGAAAATGCTGAACATGTGTGCTACAAATGGACTAGTATTTGGTATAAAACATATCTTAAACAGAGGGACATAACTCAAGTATACAAGGGTGGGTAGGGTTAATGCTGATTGGGCATTTTTGTATCAAACACCTAACTGACCAGCATGCTAGAGTAAGACTTCTAGATGTAAATGAGGTGAGAGAGTCAGCTTCTGGGATATATGAATCAATATCTGTGGATGTAAGAGTGAAATCTGTAGTGGTTTCAGGAAAAGAGGAAATGGTATGGGTCGGATGGAAGGTAGTGAAAGTGAGTGTGCTTGGAAAGGAGATACCACATGAAACCAGAAAAAGAATAGCAAAGATGACATTGTAACTAACTAAGTTGGCTAGGAATTGGGAGGTATCATGGGAGGCAGTGCTTCCTTGTGTAAGAGAAGTAGTGGTATGGGGAGGGTGGGATGTGTGTGAGGAAATTAAAATGTTAGTCTACAGAGGTGTCTAAATGACTGAATGAACAAACAAAAAAGCAGCAGGTCAAGAGAGAGGTGAACAAGCTGAAAACAAAAAGGAGGCAAATAAGAACTGCAATGAATGACTATCATCAAACTTCTGCAAGAAGAAAATGTTTAGGAAGATGAGCAGTATGAAGAGAACAAGAAAATTAATGGAAGCAACAGTGAAAGGAACAGATGGGGAAATGGTAAGAGGCAAAAAGTAATGAAGAGGAGTAAGTCCTGTACTCTGGAGGAAGGTTGAATATGTTAGATAACAAGGTGGCAGATGAGGGTGTTTTGGATATGGAGGTATGTGAAGGGAGAGAATCATGGCAAGGACTTTGGTGATAAGAGGAGGGGTGGCGAAAGCTTTGCTTTAGATAAAATTCATCAAATAGGCTGGAGTGATTGGACTGTTCATGAATTTCTCAAGAAAGGAAGTGAAATTGTTGAGAAATGATTACTTAGTATTTTCAATGTATGAATGGCTGCTTAAGGTATGGAATGTTGGAGTTCCAGAGGTAAGGTATAAACCTGATGAGCATACATGGTATATTGCATAAGTGGTGGATGAGAGGGTAGTGGCATCATATCAGGGAGATACAATAAGGCACCAGGAGTGGTAAAGGATTTTTGGATCTGATGTTTGCTAGAAGCATGTGACAAACACTCAAAGAAAGAAAAGGATTTAGTGAATGGCATTTACAGATCTGGAGCAAGTGTACTACATAGTTGATAAAGAGATGCAATGAGGAAATTATTACAAAGATACGTTGTATGAGAAAAGCTACTTGAAGCAATAACGAATATATGGGTAAGTCAGGCAAATATGGAGTAAGAAGAGCAGAGGGTGACTGGTCCCAGGAAGCAAGTCTGCAGCAAGAGTGTATGATGTCATGAACATTGCTTAATCTGTTTATGACTGGGGTGGTGAGGGAGGTACAAGCAAAGTTCTAGGTGAGGGACCTGGGAGATGAGTTAGCTGCTGTATGCTTAAGTTACTGATCTGGAGGCAGACTAGAGTGAAAAACTGCAGAAGCTGGTGTCTGTGCTTGGGTAAGTATGTGTGATAAGAAAGTTAAGAGTTAATAAGAATAAAAGTGAGATTGAATGAAGAGAATAAGGAGAAGAGTGTTTTTGATACCTGGGAGTTGAAAAGGCAGCGAATGGAACCATGGAAGCTAAAATGAGCCATAGGTTGGGTGAAGGGGCTAAGTGTTGAGTGCATTGAGCAGTGTGTGGAATGAGAGGCCACTGTCTATGACAGCAAAACGGAGGAATTTTCAATGGTATAGTAACTCCAGAAGTTAAGAGAGCTGAAAAGGGTATGCTGAAATGGCTTGGACATATGGAATGAGTGAGGAGAGAATGACGAAAAAGATATATGTGTCAGAAGTGAGAGGGACAAGAAGGGGGAAACCAAATTGAAGATGAAGGATGGTGTGAAAAAAGAATGAGTGCTCAAGTCCGAAACACTCAGGAAGGTGAAAGGTGTGCATGGGATAGAGCACTCTTGAGTGATGAGACATACAAGGGGCAATGTGCTGTAAAAGGACTGAACCAGGACATGTGAAGGCGATGGGAGAAACCATGGAAAAATCTGTGGCACCTCACTGTAGAGTGAGGGTTGTGGTTTCACTGCATTACACATGACAGTAATAGAATGGATGTGAGCAAGTGAGGCCTTTCACTGTCTGCTCCTAGTGCTACCTCATTAATGGGGGAAATAGCAAATAAGTATGAAAGAAAAAAGTAGTCCCTTCATTGAAGAAGGTGGCTATGCTGCCAATGAAATGCTTGAGGATGAGAATGCGATATGTGGATTGATGACCGAGTGCAAAACTACGGGGTAAGAGAGGTTTGATACAATGAAGAGTGGCTGAGAGAGCTTAACTGAGGGAGTTGAAATGGTTTGGACATATGGGGAGAATGAACAAGGAAAAGTTGACCAGGAGGGTATGTGTGTCAAAAGTGGAGAGGAAAATGATAGGGGGAGACCAAACTGTAGATGAAGGGATGGAGTGAACAATTCTTTGAGTGATGGGCATAAAAATGCAGGAGGGTGTAAGGTATGCAGATATAGCATTATGAAGTGATGTGGCTATCAGTTCAACATGCTGTCAATAAGCTGAATAAGGGCACATGAAGTGATAGGAGGAAACAACGAAGGGGTCTATAAGGATTTGGCTGTGGATTGGGGGTTCTGCTTTCAGTGCATTATATATGATAGTTACATTGATGATGTGATCAAAAAAAAAAGCCATCTTCAATCTGTTCCAAGCCCTACCTTGATAGAAAGAAAATGTCAAATGTGGAAGAACATAAATATTTATTTATTTATTTATTTATTTTGCTTTGTCGCTGTCTCCCGCGTTTGTGAGGCAGCGCAAGGAAAAAGACGAAAGAAATGGCACAACCCACCCCCATACACAATGTACACACACACACGCAAATATACATACCTATACATCTCAATGTACACATATATATACACACACAGACACATACATATAAACCCATGCACACAATTCACACTGCCTGCCCCTATTCATTCCCATCGCCACCTCGCCACACATGGAATACCATCCCCCTCCCCCTCATGTGTGCGAGGTAGCACTAGGAAAAGACAACAAAGGCCCCATTCGTTCACACTCAGTCTCCAGCTGTCACGCAATAATGCCCGAAACCACAGCTCCCTTTCCACATCCAGGCCCCACACAACTTTCCATGGTTTACCCCAGATGCTTCACATGCCCTGATTCAATCCACTGACAGCACGTCAACCCCGATATACCACATCGATCCAATTCACTCTATTCCTTGCCCTCCTTTCACCCTCCTGCATGTTCAGGCCCCGATCACACAAAATCTTTTTCACTCCATCTTTCCACCTCCAATTTGGTCTCCCACTTCTCCTCGTTCCCTCCACCTCCGACACATATATCCTCTTGGTCAATCTTTCCTCACTCATTCTCTCCATGTGACCAAACCATTTCAAAACACCCTCTTCTGCTCTCTCAACCACGCTCTTTTCATTTCCACACATCTCTCTTACCCTTACATTACTTCCTCGATCAAACCACCTCACACCACACATTGTCCTCAAACATCTCATTTCCAGCACATCCACCCTCAGGCGCACAACTCTATCCATAGCCCATGCCTCGCAACTATATAACATTGTTGGAACCACTATTCCTTCAAACATATCCATTTTTGCTTTCCGAGATAATGTTCTCGACTTCCACACATTCTTCAAGGCTCCCAGGATTTTCGCCCCCTCCCCCACCCTATGATACACTTCCGCTTCCATGGTTCCATCCGCTGCCAGATCCACTCACAGATATCTAAAACACTTTACTTCCTCCAGTTTTTCTCCATTCAAACTTACCTCCCAGTTGACTTGACCCTCAACCCTACTGTACCTAATAACCTTGCTCTTATTCACATTTACTCTTAACTTTCTTCTTTCACACACTTTACCAAACTCAGTCACCAGCTTCTGCAGTTTCTCACATGAATCAGCCACCAGCGATGTATCATCAGCGAACAACAACTGACTCACTTCCCAAGATCTCTCATCCACAACAGACTTCATACTTGCCCCTCTTTCCAAAACTCTTGCATTTACCTCCCTAACAACCCTATCCATGATAAACAAATTAAACAACCATGGAGACATCACACACCCCTGCCGCAAACCTACATTCACTGAGAACCAATCACTTTCCTCTCTTCCTACACGTACACATGCCTTACATCCTTGATAAAAACTTTTCACTGCTTCTAACAACTTGCCTCCCACACCATATATTCTTAATACCTTCCACAAAGCATCTCTATCAACTCTATCATATGCCTTCTCCTGATCCATAAATGCTACATACAAATCCATTTGCTTTTCTAAGTATTTCTCACATACATTCTTCAAAGCAAACACCTGATCCACACATCCTCTACCACTTCTGAAACCACACTGCTCTTCCCCAATCTGATGCTCTGTACATGCCTTCACCCTCACAATCAATACCCTCCCATATAATTTACCAGGAATACTCAACAAACTTATACCTCTGTAATTTGAGCACTCACTCTTATCCCCTTTGCCTTTGTACAATGGCACTATGCACGCATTCCGCCAATCCTCAGGCACCTCACCATGAGTCATACATACATTAAATAACCTTACCAACCAGTCAACAATACAGTCACCCCCTTTTTTAATAAATTCCATTGCAATACCATCCAAACCTGCTGCCTTGCCGGCTTTCATCTTCCGCAAAGCTTTTACTACCTCTTCTCTGTTTACCAAATCATTTTCCCTAACCCTCTCACTTTGCACACCACCTCGACCAAAACACCCTATATCTGCCACTCTATCATCAAACACACTCAACAAACCTTCAAAATACTCACTCCATCCCCTTCTCACATCACCACTACTTGTTATCACCTCCCCATTTGCTCCCTTGTCTTACGCACTTTATTTACCTCCTTCCAGAACACCATTTTATTCTCCCTAAAATTTAATGATACTCTCTCACCCCAACTCTCATTTGCCCTCTTTTTCACCTCTTGCACCTTTCTCTTGACCTCCTGTCTCATTCTTTTATACATCTCCCACTCAACTGCATTTTTTCCCTGCAAAAATCGTCCAAATGCCACTCTCTTCTCTTTCACTAATAAATATATAGACATATACTTGCTTGCTCAGGGATACACCACAGGTGAAGTTATTTTTTGCGAGGCAGTATCATTAAGAATATATTCTTAAAAAACTTCTCTCTCCAAATGTGTCTACATTTGTATGTATGTATGTATGTATGCATGTGTTTATATCTATATTTCATATATCTTACATCTATCATACTTGATTGCCATTTCCTGCATCAGTGAGGTAGCACCAGGAAACAGATGAAGGAAGGCTCAGCCACTCATATACACATATATAGGCATAAATGCCCATATGTGCACAGATACAAATCAACATATACACATACAGACATATACATATCCACATATGCACATATACTTGCTTGCCTTCATCCATTCCTGGCGACACCCCGCCCTACAGGAAACAGCATTGTTAGCCCCTGCTTCAGTGAGGTTGCGCAAAGAAAAGAAGAAAAAAAAGGCCTCCCACATTCGTTCACACTCAGTCTCTAGCTGTCATGTGTAATGCACCAAAACCACAACTTCCCACCCGCATTCAGGCCCCACAGACCTTTCCATTGTTTACCCCAAACATTTCACAAACTCTGGTTCAGCCCATATATATAAATATATGTACATTTATAATATATGTACATTCATAGTATATATGTATCTATCCCTGGGGATAGGGGAGAAAGAATACTTCCCACGTATTCCCTTCGTGTCGTAGAAGGCGACTAAAAGGGAAGGGAGCAGGGGGCTGGAAATCCTTCCCTCTTGGTTTTTTTTCTTTTTTTTTAATTTTCCAAAAGAAGGAACAGAGAAGGGGGCCAGGTGAGGATATTCTCTCAAAGGCCCAGTCCTCTGTTCTTAATGCTACCTCACTAACGCAGGAAATGGCGAATAGTATGAAAGAAAAATATATATCATTATTATTATTTTGCTTTGTCGCTGTCTCCCGCGTTTGCAAGGTAGCGCAAGGAAACAGACGAAAGAAATGGCCCAACCCACCCCCATACACATGTGTATATATACACGTCCACACACGCAAATATACATACCTATACATCTCAATGTACACATATATATATATATACACACACAGACACATACATATATACCATTGCACACAATTCATACTGTCTGCCTTTATTCATTCCCATCGCCACCTCGCCACACTTGGAATACCATCCCCCTCCCCCCTCATGTGTGCGAGGTAGCGCTAGGAAAAGACAACAAAGGCCCCATTCGTTCACACTCAGTCTCTAGCTGTCATACAATAATGCCCAAAACCACAGCTCCCTTTCCACATCCAGGCCCCACACAACTTTCCATGGTTTACCTCAGACGCTTCACATGCCCTGATTCAATCCACTGACAGCACATCAACCCCGGTATACCACATCGATCCAATTCACTCTATTCCTTGCCCGCCTTTCACCCTCCTGCATGTTCAGGCCCCGATCACTCAATATCTTTTTCACTCCATCTTTCCACCTCCAATTTGGTCTCCCACTTCTCCTCGTTCCCTCCACCTCTGACACATATATCCTCTTGGTCAATCTTTCCTCACTCATTCTCTCCATGTGCCCAAACCATTTCAAAACACCCTCTTCTGCTCTCTCAACCACGCTCCCCTTACTTCCACACATCTCTCTTACCCTTACATTACGTACTCGATCAAACCACCTCACACCACATATTGTCCTCAAACATCTCATTTCCAGCATATCCACCCTCCTGCGCACAACTCTATCCATAGCCCATGCCTCGCAACCATATAACATTGTTGGTACCACTATTCCTTCAAACATACCCATTTTTGCTTTCCGAGATAATGTTCTCGACTTCCACACATTTTTCAAGGCTCCCAGAATTTTCGCCCCCTCTCCCACCCTATGATTCACTTCCGCTTCCATGGTTCCATCCGCTGCTAAATCCACTCCCAGACATCTAAAACACTTCACTTCCTCCAGTTTTTCTCCCTTCAAACTTACCTCCCAATTGACTTATCCCTCAGCCCTACTGAACCTAATAACCTTGCTTTTATTCACATCTACTCTCAGCTTTCTTCTTTCACACACCTTACCAAACTCAGCCACCAGCTTCAGCAGTTTCTCGCCTGAATCAGCCACCAGCGCTGTATCATCAGCGAACAACAACTGACTCACTTCCCGAGCCCTCTCATCCACAACAGACTGCATACTTGCCCCTCTCTCCAAAACTCTTGCATTCACCTCCCTAACAACCCTATCCATGATAAACAAATTAAACAACCATGGAGACATCACGCATCCTTGTCACAAACAGACATTTACTGGGAACCAATCACTTGAAAGAAAAAGAAATATCAAATTGGGGAAGAGCAGTGTGGTTTCAGAAGTGGTAGAGGAAGTGTGGATCAGGTGTTTGCTTTGACGAATGTATGTGAGAAATACTTAGAGAAGCAAATGGTTTTGTATGTAGCATTTATGGATCTGGAGAAGGCATATGATAAAGAGTTGACAGAGATGCTTTGTGGAAGGTATTAAGAGTATATGGTGTGGGAGGCAAGTTGTTAGAAGCAGTGAAAAGTTTTTATCGAGGATGTAAGGCATGTGTACATGTAGGAAGAGAGGAAAGTGATTGGTTCTCAGTGAATGTAGGTTTGCGGCAGGGGTGTGTGATGTCTCCATGGTTGTTTAATTTGTTTATGGATGGGGTTGTTAGGGAGGTGAATGCAAGAGTTTTGGAAAGAGGGGCAAGTATGCAGTCTGTTGTGGATGAGAGAGCTTGGGAAGTGAGTCAGTTGTTGTTCGCTGATGATACAGTGCTGGTGGCTGATTCGTGTGAGAAACTGCAGAAACTGGTGACTTAGTTTGGTAAGGTGTGTGAAAGAAGAAAGTTGAGAGTAAATGTGAATAAGAGCAAGGTTATTAGGGACAGTAGGGTTGAGGGTCAAGTCAATTGGGAGGTAAGTTTGTATGGAGAAAAACTGTAGGAAGTGAAGTGTTTTAGACATCTGGGAGTGGATTTGGCAGCGGATGGAGCCATGGAAGCAGAAGTGAATCATAGGGTTGGGGAGGGGGCGAAAATTCTGGGAGCCTTGAAAAATGTGTGGAAGTCGAGAACATTATCTCAGAAAGCAAAAATGGGTATGTTTGAAGGAAAGGTGGTTCCAACAATGTTGTATGGTTGCAAGGCATGGACTATGGGTAGAGTTGTGCGCAGGAGGATGGATGTGCTGGAAATGAGATGTTTGAGGACAATATGTGGTGTGAGGTGGTTTGATCAAGTAAGTAATAATAGGGTAAGAGAGATGCGTAGTAATAAAAAGAGTGTGGTTGAGAGAGCAGAAGAGGGTGTTTTGAAATGGTTTGGTCACATGGAGAGAATGAGTGAGGAAAGATTTACCAAGAGGATATATATGTCAGAGGTGGAGGGAATGAGAAGTGGGAGACCAAACTGGAGGTGGAAAGATGGAGTGAAAAAGATTTTGAGTGATTGGGGCCTGAACATGCAGGAGGTTGAAAGGCGTGCAAGGAATAGAGTGAATTGGAACGATGTGGTATACCAGGGTCGACGTGCTGTCAATGGATTGAACCAGGGCATGTGAAGCGTCTGAGGTAAACCACGGAAAGTTCTGTGGGGCCTGGATGTGGAAAGGGAGCTGTGGTTTCGGTGCATTATTACATGACAGCTAGAGACTGAGTGTGAACGAATGGGGCCTTTGTTGTCTTTTCCTAGCACTACCTCGCACACATGAAGGGGGAGGGGGTTGTTATTCCATGTGTGGCGGGGTGGCGATGGGAATGAATAAAGGCAGATAATATGCATTATATACATGTGTATATATGTATATGTCTGTGTGTGTATATATGTATACGTTGAGATGTATAGGTATATATTTTTGCATGTGTGGACGTGTATGTATACACATGTGTATGTGGGTGGGTTGGGCCATTTTTTTCGTCTGTTTCCTTGCACTACCTCGCTAACATGGGTGACAGCGACAAACAAAATAAATAAATAAATAAAATAAATAAAATATCTCTCTTACCCTTTCATTACTTACTTGATCAATCCACCTCACACCACATACTGTTCTCAAACATCTCATTTCCAATACATCCACCCTCCTCCGCACAACCCTATCTATCGCCCATGCCTCACAACCATATAACATTGTTGCAATTGCTATTCCTTCAAACATACCCATTTTTGCTTTCCGAGATAATGTTCTCGACTTCCACACATTCTTCAATGCTCCCAGAACCTTCGCCCCCTCACCCACCCTGTGTGACTCACTTCCGCTTCCATGGTTCCATCCACTGCCAAATCCACTCCCTAACAACCCCATCCATAAACAAATTAAACAACCATGGAGACTTCATCCACCCCTGCTACAAACCGACATTCACTGGGAACAAATCACTTTCCTCTCTTCCTACTTGTACACATACCTTACATCCTCAATAAAAGCCTTTCACTCTTCTAGCAATTTACTTCCCACACCATATACTCTTAAAACCTTCCACAAAGCATCTCTATCAACCCTATCATATGCATTTTCCAGATCCATAAATGCTACATACAAATCCATCTGTTTTTCTACGTATTTCCCTACATACATTCTTCAAAGCAAACACCTGCTCCACACATCCTCAACCACTTCTGAAACCACACTGCTCTTCCCTAATCTGATGCTCAGAACATGCCTTTACCCTCTCAATAAATACCCTCCCATACAATTTCCCAGGAATACTCAACAAACTTATGCCTCTGTAATCTCAATACTCACCTTTATCCCCACTGCCTTTGTACAATGGCACTATGCATGTATTCTACCAATCCTCAAGCACCTCACCATGATCCATACATACACTGAATATCCTTACCAACCAATGAACAAAGTCAACTCCTTTTTTAATACATTCCACTGCAATACTATACAAACCCACCATCTTGCCAGATTTCATCTTATACAAAGCTTTCACTACCTCTTCTCTGTTTACCAAACCATTCTCCCTAACCCTCTCACTTCACATACCACCCTGACCAAAACATCTATATCTGCCACCCTATCATCAAGCACATTCAATAAACCTTCAAAATACTTACTCCATCTCCTTCTCACTCTCTTCAAAATATACTATTTGATTTGGTTTACAGCCTGTAGTTCCCACAGTAACTACTACTGTATTGATGCTATAGACATCTCTTTGTCTCCCATCTCATTGGAGAAGAGTGAGAAAAAGAGGGAAAGAGTGAGAGAGACATTTGAGATATAATGACCTGAATATTCAGGTGAGTGGGAGGCTTGCATGAGAGAGAATGTACTAGCAATGTAGCATGCTGTCAACTGGGTGAAACAGGGCACACAAAGTGGTCTATGGAAACCATGGAACAGTCTGTGAGGCTTATTTGTGGATGGTAGGCTGCGACAGCTAGAAAGTGGATGTAAGCTTATGAGGCCAATGTTCATCTGTTGCTGGTGCAATCTTGCTATGAAAAAAGCAATTCACAGTTTACTGTATGAGTTCCTCAAATACATATATCAATTTTCCAATAAGCTCTTTGTCCTGAGAACTTTAGATCTGGTAAAAAAGTAAGAAAAAGCATTACACATGATGTGAAATTAAATGTTTTGAACGATTCAAATGCTGATGAACAAGCGGTGGTCATTGGAGGAGCACATGGCTTACCTCTCATGACCAAAGGAACAATACAGTGTGATAATGATGACAAGATTAAAGAAAATATGGAAAATCAGACAACATTTAAGTATAGCCTGAACAGGATCACCTAAAGTTCCATTTGTAGACAATCCTGCCCCTATGCCCCCAACTAACTCCAACATTCATCACTCTACCTAAACCCACTTTTACTGTACAAGGCTCACTCACCACTTGAAGGGTGTTTCTGACACCTTGACTGGGAATTACAGCATTACAGCCTAAAAGTAAATCTTGATGTAAATGCAGGTGAGACTGTGCTCCACAGACATAATGGAGGCATAAGGAGTCCTAAAGGTGACATAGTGCAGAGGGCAACTAATGTTATGCTTAAAGATGGCACCAAGCAGTTCAGTTGTCATCCAATTCCAAACGACTTGGCAACTCTGCAAATCTAGTGATTCAAAAGAAATTCTTTGCAACTTAAAGAGTGAAACAGTTCACTAACAGACAGAGGTCATGTAAAACATTTAAATGGGGCAACTCTATAAGGGACCCATTCATACATACTGGAAAACCTATTACAAACACACTTCTACAATTCATATTAAAAATATAAATCACAAGGAGGAATATACATATAAAACATTCCAAAAAAAAGCTACATTACATGCCAGGTTGATAGCATTCAACAAATACCTTATTCATATCATATATTAAGGAAATTCCTAAACAGAATAACCCAAAAATGGCAAGGAAGTCCCAGGGTATGAAGCAACTTCAAGCAACATTAAACATAACATGCTCCAAGCAAACCATGACCCAGGTTGAGAACAGCAACAACCCATTTAAGACCAAGGATGAAACACAGGCCATCAAACTGCTACAATCACATACTGCTCCCACAGCCCCCTGATTTATGAAACTCATTCATGTAATAACAATGTTAGTAGAGCCTAAAGCTAGAAAGACAAGTACTGAATATACTACTCAGCATTAAAGTTAAAATGCCATATCTACTATCTATGTATAAATGAGATATTTACATTTTATACTATATATATACTTACTGGTTAACCATTTGGTTTTGCTTTGAATCACTAGTAAATGCCTACTTAAAATAATAAAGATCAGTCAATTTACACAGACTGAAAAAAGTTTTCTCTTAAATCTTTAACAATAAAGATGATGTAGCAATAACCAACAGGCTGACCTCGAAACTACCAAAACCTATGGTGTGTTTGCAAACTGAAATCTTCATCAAGCTCGAAATGCAACAGCTAATCAAAGACCCATAAAGTGCATAATGTCCCTCAGACCATACTTGCAAATGTCAAGTGACTAACTCCCATTTTCAAGAATTCTGCATGCAAACACACCATTACACAACACCCATAAAAACTAGCTGTCAGTTTCTCACCCGAACCAAACCCTGGGCCAAATCCTAGACACAAGAGAGAAAAAAAATTATAAGCTTGCATCAAAAAAGATTTATAATTACAATTCATGAAATGTACAAGATACTAATACTGTAAACCCTTAATCACTTATGTTTTAAACCACTACAGTATTATAATCTTAAAGGAGAAAAAAATGGCAGAAATAACTTTCTCAACTGAATGTTAATTGTCCCCATAACTAAAACATTCTAAACAATCTATATGAAGGTCACTTCAATATAAACAAACAATATATTGGGGTATGTATTAAGCAAAATATCTAAAATCTAAACAATAATCTGCTTTATAACTGTTCTGATGGATGAAAAAAAGGTAATTCCATAATAAAATTTATAGTATTCAATTATAACATATCAAACCTATATTTAAATCATCAAAGCTCTTGGTGAGCTTGAAGGTGTAATGCAACCCCTAGCAGATTCTGATTTAACAAATAACAGAAAATTTTTTGACCATCTCTGAAAAGATAACCTACTTGCAAAGCACTTTCATTTAAAAACACATAAATTCCAATCCTAAAGCTATTGCAGTAAAATTTTTTGATACTTCTAACATTATTTCATTAACAAAGACAAACAATCTTCAGCAGTTACACGTAAACAAACAGCTATTAAGACTCCCATCATACACACACCCATATGAAACTGCACTCCCCTGACAATGTAAGCACACAATTATTTATAAATAATTTCAGACATACATCCAACTGATACCACATTCCTTGGACAATGAATAAGTTAACCCTTTCCACTCTGAACTCTGGATACCACCTCATGAGAGATTTTGAGATATGATGGAGAGATTTGTCTATCAAACGCAGGCAAAAAAGAGTAATTTGTATGTGTCTGGGGAGTATGCTTTCAGATGGGGTGGTGTTTAAGACAAGATTGGGAAGGTGACTGTTTCATGCCTGTCAATCATTAAGTAGGTGTTTTGTGTCATGTTTGTATGGGCAGAAAGATTTCAAGCATAGATTGCAGAAGTGTAAAGCAACAGCAAGCTTTCTTTTCTATTTCCACTTGGGAGCTCAAGGTTGGTTATGGAGCAGTTTGGATGAGTGGAATCTAGAGCTGTTGCAAAGAATTGAATGCTGAGCATGAAAAGTAAGAGTGCGTTCATGTGTATCATTGCACTGTGCACAGATTTAATGTTTTTGGCTCCTAGGCAGCTGGTGGTTCTTTTATAAAACTTCTTTTGTGCAGTCTGCAGCTTTGTTATATCTGCTTCTGAACACGGATTACAAACAAGGTGATGCATAGTTTAGGGTGGAGTGGATGAACTTTGTAGAGCAAACAAAAATTCTTTCTCTTGTCCAAATCTGGTACAGATGGGTCATGGTACACAGGTTCCTGTCTACGTGGTATAATCAAATGCACTTTCCAAGTATCCATGCTCATAATAAATAACATTTTGCCAATCATGGCATACAGGTCTGAGTAACCGCAGTATTTTTTCCACCCATTCTGAATAACCGCACTATCTTTTTCCACCCATTTTGAATAACCACAGTATTTTTTTTCCATCCAAAGGGTGAGTATTGCAGTGGCTGGAGGCTACTTTTTTTCTCTTTGTAATCAAGCAGCTATCTACCTTATAAACAAGTACAGGCTACAAAACATCTCAAACACCCATCTATATCTTACAGGAAATAATTTATACCATACTAATATCGTACATATTAAATAATAAATACAAGGAAAGTAATCAGAATTGGTTAAGAGAAAACTGACTGCATATCCACCATGTACAGTAGATACCTACAAATATGCCAAAATATACCAGAACAACATGCTATATACTATCAAAATTATCAAAAATGTTTAAATGAGCTGGTAGAACAATATCTAACATAAAATATGGAAAGATTCATAACCAGTAAAGAAAAATAAAATTATTTCATCCAACTGCTCTCACAAGATAAGTCTTCCAACCACTGAAATACATCTAGAAAAATGAAATGTCAAGTACACTGAAAACCATTTCTCTTGTAATTATGGAGACTATTCAATAGCCAGGGCCACCATCATGAGGAAGTTCCAGTTGGACAAGCATCAGAGATACAGGTAGACAGATAGATAGAAACAAAACAACATAAAATAAAAAAATCATAAAATAATTAAGAAACAAGCGATACAGTCCTAGTCTTACAAAGGGAAATATATAAGAAATTTGCATCGGGAGTGTATTGCTATGACATTTTATGAAAATATTGCAATTAAAATGATAAGCACTTAAAACTACCTGACTGTACCAGAATAACACAGCAAATACAATCCAACTTGCCTACGATGTATTCACATGTGCTGGTAGAATGATGCTCAATACAAAATAAGAAAAAGCTATGAAGCCTAACATGAACATTATATCCCCCAATGCTCTCCCCAAATCAGTCCCCCAAACTAAAACACATTATAAATAATGATATAATAAATTCAAAAAGCTATTTCTATTAAATGATACAACAATAATCTTTTTTTTTTTTGGCTTTGTCGCTGTCTCCCGCAGTTGCGAGGTAGCGCAAGGAAACAGACGAAAGAAATGGCCCAACCCACCCCCATACACATGTATATACATACACGTCCACACACGCAAATATACATACCTACACAGCTTTCCATGGTTTACCCCAGACGCTTCACATGCCCTGATTCAATCCACTGACAGCACGTCAACCCCGGTATACCACATCGATCCAATTCACTCTATTCCTTGCCCTCCTTTCACCCTCCTGCATGTTCAGGCCCCGATCACACAAAATCTTTTTCACTCCATCTTTCCACCTCCAATTTGGTCTCCCACTTCTCCTTGTTCCCTCCACCTCCGACACATATATCCTCTTAGTCAATCTCTCCTCACTCATTCTCTCCATGTGCCCAAACCATTTCAAAACACCATGAGAGATACTAGTAATAGTACCATGAGAGACTGTAAAATGGCAAAATGTGAAAGCAAATGATGTGAGGGGAGTGGGTCAGTAATGGGATATATTTAGGGAAGCAGTGATGGCAAGTGCAAAAGATGCTTGTGACATGAGAAAGGTGGGTGGTGGGCAGATTAGAAAGGGTAGTGAGTGGTGGGATGAAGAAGTATATTTGTTAGTGAACGGGAAAAGCGAGGCGTTTGGATGATACTTACAAGGAAGGAGTGCAAATGACTGGTAGATGTATAAAAGAAAAAGGCAGGAGGTCAAGAGGAGAGTGTAAGGCAAATGCGAGTTGGGGTTGAAAGATTCATTAAATTATAGGGAGAAAAAAAAGTTGTTTTGGAAGGAAGCAAGTAACGTGCAAAAGACAAGAGAACAAATGGGGACATCGGTGAAAGGGTAAGGGAGGAAGTAATAACATGTAGTGATGAAGTAAGAAAAAGAGGTGAGTATTTTGAGGGTTTGTTGAATGTATTTTATGATTCAGTGGCAGATGTAGGGTGTTTTGGTAGGGGAGTTGTATGAAGTGAAAGGGTAAGGAGAAATGGTTTGGTTAAGAAAAAGGAGGTATTGAAAGCTTTGTGGAAGATGAAACCCGACAAGGCGGAGGGTGTGAATGGTATTGCATTAGAATTTATTAAGAAAGGAGGTAATTGTGTCGTCAATTGGTTGGTAAGGATATTCAATGTATGTATGGATCATGGTGAAGTGCCAGAGGATTGGCAGAATGCATGCATAGTGCCACTGCACAAAAGCAAAGGGGATAAGGGTTACTGTTCAAATTACGGACACATAAGGTTGTTGAGTATTCCTGGGAAATTGTATGGGAGGGTACTGATTAAGAGGGTGAAGGCATGTACTGAGCATCTGATTGGGAAAGAGTACTGTAACTTCAAAAGTGGTAGAGGATGTGTGTGTCAGGTGTCTGCACTGAAGAATGTGTGTGTGTGAAATACTTAGTAAAAGAGAAGGATTTGTATGAAGCATTTAAGGATCTGGAGAAAGGATATGATAGGGATGACAGAGATGCTTTGTGGAAGGTCTTAAGAGTATATATAGCGTGGGAGTAAAAGACGGATTTGTAAGTAGCATTTATGGATCAGGAGAAAACATACGATAGGGTTGATATAGATGCTATGTGGAAGGTCTTAAAAGTATATGGTGTGGGAGGTAAGCTGCTTGGAGCAGTGAAAAGTTTTTACCAAGGATGTAAGGCATGTGTACGAGTAGGAAGAGAGGAGAGTGACTGGTTTCCAGTGAAGGTCGGTCTACAGCAGTGGTGTCTGATGTCCCCATGGCTGTTTAATTTGCTTATGGATGGGGTGGTTAGGGAGGCAAAGACAAGAGTTTTGGAGAGAGGGGCGAGTATGCAGTCTGATGGGGATGAGAGGGCCTGGGAAGTGAGTCAATTGGTGTTTGCCAATGATACAGCTCGGGTGGCTGATGTGAGTGAGAAACTGCATGACTCGCACCCATATAATATTGTTGGAACTATTATTCCTTCAAACATACCCATTTTTGCTCTCTGAGATGACGTACTCTCCTTCCACACATTCTTCATCGCTTCCATAACCTCTTCTCCCTTCCCCACCTTGAGACTCACTTCTGCTTCCATGGTTCTATTCTCTGCAAAGTCCACTACCAGATCCCTAAAACACTTCAATTTCTCTAATTTTTCTCCATTCAAACTTACATCCCAACTAACTTGTCCATCAACCCTGCTGAAACTAATAACCTTGCTCTTATTCACATTTACCCCCAACTTTCTCCTTTCACACACTTTTCTAAACTCAGTCACCAACTTTTGCAGTTTCTCACTCAAACCAGCAATCAGTGCTGTATCATACAATTTTGCAGGTACATTCAACCAACTTATGCTACTGTAATTTGAAAACTCACCTTAATCCACTTCGCCTTTGTGCAATGGCATTATACATGAATTCCACCAATCCTCAAGCACTTCACCATGGTCCATACATACAATGAATATCCCTACAAACCATTCCAGAACAGTCACCCCCTTTCTTAACAAATTCAACTGCAATACCATCTACTCCTGCCTTGTCAATTTCATCTGCCAGGCTTTCACCACCCCTTTCTCTCTCTAACAAACCACTCTCCCTGACTCTCTCACTTCGCATAACAACCCGACCAAAACTACATACATCTGCCACTCTATCATCAACCACAATCAACAGTCCTTCAAAATACTTGCTCAATCACTACTCGATCACTTTCTCCCTTGCCCCCTTCACCAGCGATGCCATTTTTCTCGTATTTTTGCACATTATCTAACCCCTTCCAAAACATCTTTTTTTTCTCCCTAAAGTTTAATGATACTCTCTCATCCACAACTCTCCTTTGCCCTCTTAATCAAACCTTGCACCCTCCTCTTATTCATTTCCGAGTTCTGTGCTCCTTCCTCGTAAGTACTGTCCAAATGTCTCTCTTTTCTCTTTCACTCATAACTTTACTTCATCCCACTAGTCACTAACTTTTGTAATCTGCCCACCTCCCATCTTTCTCATGCCACATGAATCTCTTGCACATACCATCACTGCTTCCCTAAATACATTCCATCCCTCACATACTCTCCTCACTTCATTTGCTCTCATCTTTTGCCATTCTACATGCAATCTTTCCTGGTATTTCTTCACGTCTCATTTCCAAGCTCGCTCACTCTCACCAATCTCTTTTTCCCTAAATTCTCTAATCTTTTTGAAAACCTCTACAAATCTTCAAGTTCACCTCCATAAGACAGTGATCAGACATCCCACCAGCTGCCCTTCTCAGCACATTTACATCCAAAAGTCTCTCTTTCACATGTCTGTCAATTAATATGTAATCTAATGATACCCTTTGACCATCTCTCTTACTCACATATATACACTTGTGTATATCTCTTTTTAAACCAGGTATTCCCAATCACCAGTCTTTTTTCAGCACACAACTCTACAAGCTCTTCATCATTTCCATTCACAACACTGAGTAGCCCATGCACACCAACTGTACCCTTCACTGCCACATTACTCACCTTCCCATTCAAATCACCCATCACTAATACCCAGTACACTGAGTAGCCCATGCACACCAACTGTACCCTCAACTGCCACATTACTCACCTTCACATTCAAATCACCCATCACTAATACCTATTCTCTTGCACCAAAACTGCTGACACTCACTCAGCTGCTTTCAAAACACTTGCCTCTCATTATCTTTCTTATCATAACCAGGTGCATAAGCACCAATAATCACCCATCTCTCGCCACTAGTTTTACCAAGTGTAACCATAGGGGACACCAGTATCCCAAAGGTAAACAGTTGCAAACTGTTACGAGTCACTATAAACTCTGACTTAACATGGGCTGAACACAAGTAACATCGCAGGCATCCTGACTTCTCTGCATACTACAAATGCTGAAGAAATATACCTCATCAAAACATACATAACTTACATACGACCTACCCTGGAGTATTGCTCCCCACCGTTTCATGCTGGGCTCTCTGCTTACTAGTCTCAGTCGACCAAGAAGGTGCAAATGAGAGCTATAAAGATCTCCCATGGGTATGAAAAAGTTATCAAGAAGCCCTCTGAGAGTCCTCCTTACAGACATTGTCACAAAGGAGGGAGGAGCTGCCCTTCAAATCTGTGAAGGGACTACTCAATGACGATAGGCACAGAGACCTCCAACCTCATCAATGAGGTGAGGTGAGCACAAGAATAACACGTGGCAGTGACCGACTTCAATCTTTCAGATTTGGAATATGTCTAAAAAGGTCGAGCATCCCATAAGTGACAAGACCCATTAACTCTAGTGGTCTGTGACAATATGACAACAGAGAAGAAACTGTTGGACATATTGTGTAAATCATACAGATTTTCTTTATTACAAACCATTTTGCTCTTTGTTAAGGCAAACAACCCCTTTTCTTTTTTTTATTGATTATTTTAAAAATGTGCCCTTTGGGTCTCGCATCCTCAACCGTGCAATTCTATCAAAATAAATTGATTTGTCCATCTGTCTGTCTAAACAAACTACATTCTTTTTGTCTATGCTCTGGAGACACCTCCCCAATCTCTTCAACAATGTAAAAAATCCAATGTATCACATATCACTGCATCTCTCAGGCCTTAAGTACAACATCCACACTGAAGATGTCAATCAATTAGTATTAAATTATTCTGCACTCTCCCCATGAAGACAAACATAAATCATAATATTTGCACCTGCCAGTAGACATTTCTAGCTTCCTGGATGGTGCATGGATGCTATAAAAGGGTGTTCAAGGGCAGGAGTACGTGCTGTGCTTAACAGCAAGTTTTCAGACCTTTGTAATTCAATCTAGGGTAAAGAGAGGCATTGACCCTAATGATAATTCTCCTGTCTTTGTTTGTCCCAATGTTTGCAACTAAAACATTTTTGATGTTTTCCTGGCCTCTTTTCTACAAAGCATCTTGTTCATCTCAAGGTATAGGTTAGAATGTGTCTATGACACAACGAGTGACAATACTGGTTCAAATATTTTTCCCCCAGTAATGATTTACACATTTCCCTTGATTGGCATTTCTATTCGTTAAGCAAGCTGAGACTTCTTCAGTAGTTTGGTCTCTGCCAGTAAAGGAGGATACATGATGACCAACAGTAACACGTTTCTGGTGTTCGTTATTTTTCATTTAAGCAAGCAAAGATAAACTTTTAGAGTCAAATGTGCCAAAATGGTGTGGGTGGGAAGATGGTAGTGAAAGTGAGTGCTTTAAAAGCAGGCACCTTGTAAAAGTACACATCAAAAGAAATGGGTAAAGAACAGCAAAAGGTGAGCAAATGTAACTTGGGGAATGGGCAAGGGATAGGAGGTATTTAAGAAAGCAGTGCTTGGATGTGCGAGAGAAGTGTGTGGCATGTGGTGGATGGGATGCAGGCATGTGAGAAAGTCAGCACTACGGCAAGGAGGTGAAGTTGTACAAGGGAGATCGTAAGGTCAAGAGATAGTAAATGAGAGCTGGGGTGGAGTATCATATCAGCAAACAATCTAATGACTTCAAGACCCAGTTTCTACATCTATCGAAAATTCCTTAATTTTTCTCTTGCCTTTGACATTTCTGTAATTGCACCTTAATTTAACATCTTCAAGATCCAGTTTCTACCCATCTCACTATAAAAAATTCCTTAACTTTCCCCTTGCCCGTAACAGTTCTGTAATTCCACCTCTTCACTCAATGAACATACTTGGTATTACTATAACATCCACTCTATCTTAGAAACCCCACAAAATGGAAATAGCTAAGTCTGCCTCTAAGAATCCGGGAATCCTGTTTAGATGTCAATATTTAATTTCTCCCGAACAGTTTACACAAAAGACCAACCTGACCTAGAATGAAGCACTGCATCCTTAACTGACAGAGTTGAGTCAAAAGTGGTCCAACTTATAAACTCTCCACTTACCCTATGCTGCAGTGTTGGCGCAGTTTCTTCTATATGTATTACTTCAGTGTTTGCTCCCAAAAGCTGGCTAGTTGTGTGCCCCCACACAATACAAGGCAAGCTGCCATGTACATGATTACCGTGAGGCCATTGGTAACTCAAGGGTGGGCCACTATGATAATTATTTCTTTCCCCACACCTTAAGGCTTAGGAACTCTACCCTCTCATGATTTTCCCAACTATGACCTGGCACATTTTAAGACAGGCATTTCACCTCCTCTGAAATTCATAAATACTTTCTCTTATCTTTTTCCCTTTTATCAAACTCTGTATTTCAATTATGGCTCAGCCTTGATGTGGACTTTTTGTCTGTGACTGGAAAAAAAAGTACTACTGTATGAAGTGAGCATAAGAACAAATGGAAGTAACAGTAAGAGGATCAAATGGGGAAGAAGGACAGACAAAGAAGAGAATAGCAGATGCAACGAGTATTCTAAAGGGATGTTCAATGTCCTGGATGACAGGGTTGCAAATGTAGTGCCTGGGATGTGAAAGTGAGTGAAGCGAGAGTCATGGCAAACAGTTTGGTGTAAGAGAAGAAGTGGAAAAACCTTGCCTTAGATAAACTGTGGCAAAGTGGTTGAAATGGATGGGATTTCTGTTGAAATTCTCTCAAGACAGGATGAAAGAGCTGCTGACTGTTTTGTTAGGATTTTCATTATATGTATGGCTCAAAGTGAGGTGCCTGAGGACAGGAGGAATGGTCAATTAGCGCCACTTTATAAAGGTAAGGAGGATAAAATTGAATGATCAAATTACAAAGGCAAAGCTTGTCAAGGCAAGCTGTATGGGAGACTGGTGATTGAAAGGAAGGAACAATGTGGCTTCAGGAATGGCAGTGGATATGTGGATCAGGTGTTTGCTTTGAAAAATCAGCGTGAGAAATACTCTTAGAAAAGAATTTGCAGGTGACATTTATGGATTTGGAAAAAGCATACAATAGGTATGATAGAGATGCTTTGTGGATGGTGTTATGATTTATGGTGTGGAAAAAGGCTACTAAATGCAGTAAGGTATGTGCACAAGCAGGAAGTGAAGAGGATGAGTGGCTTCAGGTGCAGGTGGATCTGCAGCAAGGGTGTGTGATGTCACAATGGCTGTTTTATCTGTTTATGTATGGGGTGGAGAGGTAAATGTGAGGGTCTTGGAAAGACAAATGGGTTTGCAGTTTGCTTGGAGGTGGAGAAGCCTTGTGGGTGAGTCACTTCTTTGTTGATGATATGGTGGCAGACTAAGGTGAGATACCAAAGAAACTGGTGTCTGAGCTTAATGGTATATGTTAAAGGAGAAAGATGAGAGTAAATGTACACAAAAGTCAGGTTGTAAAGTTTAGCAAGGGAGACAGACAGGTTGCTCTGAGTGTGTTTGAAAAGGGAAAACTGGAGGAAGTAGAGTGTTTCCGATACTGAAAGTGGGCAGTGGAAGATAGACAGGGTGCTTCAAGTGTGTGTGAATAAAGAAAAACTGAGAGTGGACAGGGCAGTGAAGGGAATCATGGTAGTTGAAGTAAGGAATAAGTGGATGAGAGGGATAAGTCCTTGATGCAATGAGAAGTGTGCAGAAACAGAGGTCACAGTCTGTATGGAAAAGGTGGTTATGTTTGATGGTAAAGTAGTCCTGATTATGTTGTACAGCTGCAAGGTGTGGGCCACTGATAAAGAGGTATGGAGAAAGGTAGATGTGTTGGAAATGAAATGCTTGAGGACAATTTGTGGTGTGAGGAGAGTTGATTAAGTAAGGAATGATAGGGTAACAGAGGTTTGCTAATAAGAAGTGTCTGGTTCAGAGAGATGGAGGGCATGTCAAAATTGTTTGCACATTTCTAAAGAATGAGTGAGAATTGGACTAAGAGGATATACACATCAGAAGTAGACGAAACGAGGAGGAGGAGACCGAACTGGAGATGATAGATTAAAGTGAAAGATGCTTGAGGGTCCAGGGCCTGAACATGCAGGAGGGTGTGAGGCACCTATTAGATACAGCAAATCAGACAATTGAGGCATACAGGGCGACATGCTGTCAAAGGGCTGAACCAAGGTATATGAAGTGGTCAAGGGAAACCAGATATGTTGGTGGGGCTTGGCTGTGAACGGGGGGCTCTGGTTTCAGTGCATCATACATGACAGATAAAGTGGTTGTGAGAAAAGGGAACCATTCTTCATCTGTTCTTGGTACTACCTCACTAAACAGGAAACAGTGAACAAGTATGGAAAAAACTGCTTCTGTCTCATTAAGACAACATAAAAAAAAAAAAAAAAAAAAAAAAAAAACAGCCTTATTTGTACACATCCCTTACCTGTCATACTAAACTAGTCAGACACATCCCTATTCAATACCAACTGTTGTGCTCCCTTTGAAATCCAACTGTGATAAAGTTGATGGATGGATGTTTTAAAAGCCATGACTGGTAACCCCATAAATGAAGGTTGTCTGAGGGTCACATACTTTCCTGATATAGTAGGGCTATCCATGCCACTATATACCAGCTGCTCTGGACTGGATAGGAATGTCAAGCATGCATAATTTGACCACAGTCAAGAGCAGATAAAACTTTTCCATGCCTTCCTTATCAATATTTTTCATGCAGTAAAGAGTAATCCAACTTGATAATCCACTAACATACCTGGTGGTCCTGGAGGTACACCATAAGGAGGAGGCCCACCTGGTCCCCCAGGAAATGGTCCCCCAGGAGGCATACCAAAGGGTGGTCCACCTGGTGGTGGGCCCATACCCACACCTGGCGGTCCCCACTGCCCCTGTGGTCCCTGCCAGCCACTAGGTCCATCATCATCATCAACACCATCCTTGTTCCCATTTTCTTGGTTTGAAGGTCCATTACTGCTATTACCTCCTGGACCCTGATTGTTTCCACCACCACCACTATTATTGCCTCCACTACCTCCAGTAACAGCATTTGGAGGTCCACTATTACTACCACCTTGACTTGGAGGTGTCACACCTGCTGCCTGAGCCATAGCTTCCACCTGATAAAATGAATAATTCTGTTGTAAATTCAAGCATGATGTGCTTACAATTCTTCCTTATTTGCATCAAAAACAATCAAATTTCAATTAGTAATAGTAAATGACTAAAGTAGTGATGAAATTTCACTATCACAATAAAATAATTACAATGAAAAATGAAGTATATACATGTGCATGTGTTGAGCCATTCTTTCATCTGTTTCCCAACACTACCTTCCTAATGTAGGATATAGCGATGAAGTATAATAAATAAAATAAAATAATACACACAAACACATCAAAATCTCAAAAAAAGAAAGAAAAACGTATATGCATACAAATACACAAAGTTCAAAGGCATAGAACATTTGGTCACCACACCTAAAGATGCACAGAGCTAACAGAGAAGGTCCTGAAGAAAGCAAGAATAATGGTACCAGAAATAAGAGCCGAGTAACAGGGAAAGGCTAGAGGCCTTGTATTTGGCCACCATGGAAGTGAAGACTTTTGACATGGCCACCCCCTTGACAGGAGTTCCTGGAGAGAACAGCCATTAGAGACATAAACAGACACACAAAAGACAGAAAAGTGAGGGTGACCTGCTCACAATCTTGTTTTTAAAACAAACTGATGATGCAGTGTCAAAAGATTTTTAAGAGATGTAGGGATAGAAAAAAACAATAATACTGAACAAAAAATGACTGATGCATTGGGACTGTCGTAGGGACACACAAACAAAGGTACACTGGAAATTAAGTGAAAATGTGCACTGGACATCACAGCAAGGTAACAGATCTGAGCCACTGTGGCCTTTCTTCATGTATTTTTTGCATACCTGGCTTATGTGGGAAACAGCAATTATGAAAAGAATGAGAGATTAGGTAACCATGGAAGTGCCTGGTAGATGAAAGGTTAGAAAAGTGCAGAGCATTCAGGATCAGAGTTTGTTTGCTAAAAGGGTGATTTTACAGAAAAGTAAAAGGCATACGTTGCCAATTCAACAATACAGTGAATGATCTAGCTCAAAGGTGGTATCAAAATTAAAAAGGGTAGTAAAGGAGGAGGTTGAAAGATCTAAGTCACAGACTGTGTCTGGCTTGGAAGATGATACATCAAATAAAGAAAAAAATGGGAGAGAAAGAAGGAATGCTCATTAAAAGATTATGAGGCTATGAAATTCCCCAATGTAATTCCTGAGATAAAAGGAGAAAAATTAGGGGATAATCAAGATATATGGGGAAGATCAGTTATAGATGTGCTTCATTCTGAGTCATCTAGCCAGGAGACAAGCTAGAAAACTAAAAAGAAAGTGTGGAATCCAATATGATGTCATCAAATGTGATACATCAGTGGAAGAGAGGGGAAAAACAAAAAGATACAGACAAAAGGAAAAAAAATAGGACAAACCAAATGAGGCAAGATGATGGAGCAGCCTTGCCTGGAGTGTTAGGTAATGGTATTGTCATCAGACAAAGTAATCTACAAAAATAGTGATAGATTTGTTGTTAATGGTAAAGAAATAGAATCTACAGACTGAAAAAGATTTTATATAGGCAAGGAAGATACAGGTGAGCGTTCAAATTACATAACTATAAATGTGCTGAGGCTACCTGATGAGTTGTATGACAGAGTAATGACTGAAAGGGTGTGAGCATGACCTGAGCATCATATTGGGAAGAAAGTGTGGTTTCAGAAGGGGTAAAGGATGCATGGATGAGGTGTTTACTTTAAAGAATGTGTGACAATACTCAGATACAGATGGATTTGCCAAACATGAAATAACAACCCCCTCCCCCCTCATGTACGCAAGGCAGTGCTAGGAAAAGACAACAAAGGCCACATTCGTTCACACTCAGTCTCTAGCTGTCATGTAATAATGCACAGAAACCACAGCTCCCTTTCCACATCTAGGCACCACACAACTTTCCATGGTTTACCCCAGACGCTTCACATGACCTGGTTCAATCCATTGACACCACATCGACCCAGGTATACCACATCATTCCAATTCACTCTATTCCTTTCACGCCTTTCACCCTCCTGCATGTTCAGGCCATGATCACTCAAAATCTTTTTCACTCCATCTTTCCACCTCCAATTTGGTCTCCCACTTCTCCTTGTTCCCTCCACCTCTGAAACATATCCTCTTGGTCAATCTTTCCTCACTCATTCTCTCCATGTGACCAAACCATTTCAAAACACCCTCTTCTGCTCTCTCAACCACACTCTTTATTACCACACATCTCTCTTACCCTTACGTTACTCACTCGATCAAACCACCTCACACCACATATAGTCCTCAAATATCTCATTTCCAGCACATCCACCCTCCTCCGCACAACTCTATCTATAGCCTACGCCTCGTAACAATATAACATTGTTGGAACCACTATTCCTTCAAACATACCCATTTTTGCTTTCCGAGATAATGTTCTCGACTTCCACACATTCTTCAAGGCTCCCAGAACTTTCGCCCCCTCCCCCACCCTATGATTCACTTCCACTTCCTTTTTTCCATCCACTGCCAAATCCACTCCCACATATTTAAAACACTTCACTTCCTACAGTTTTTCTCCATTCAAAACTTACCTCCCAATTGACTTGTCCCTCAACCCTATTGTACCTAATACTAATAACCTTGCTCTTATTCACATTTACTCTCCGCTTTCTTCTTTCACACACTTTACCAAACTCAGTCACCAGCTTCTGCAGCTTCTCACACGAATCAGCCACCAGCACTGTATCATCAGCGAACAACAATTGACTCACTTCCCAAGCTCTCTCATCCACAACAGACTGCATACTTGCCCCTCTTTCCAAAACTCTTGCATTCACCTCCCTAACAACCCCATCCATAAACAAATTAAACAACCATGGAGACATCACACACCCCTTCCGCAAACCTACATTCACTGAAAACCAATCACTTTCCTCTCTTCCTACACGTACACATGCCTTACATCTTCGATAAAAACTTTTCACTGCTTCTAACAACTTGCCTCCTACACCATATATTCTTAATACCTTCCACAGAGCATCTCTATCAACTCTATCATATGCCTTCTCCAGATCCATATATGCTACATACAAATCCATTTGCTTCTCTAAGTATTTCTCACATACAGTCTTCAAAGCAAACACCTGATCCACACATCCTCTACCACTTCTCAAACCACACTGCTCTTCCCCAAGCTGATGCTCTGTACATGCCTTCACCCTCTCAATCAATTCCCTCCCACATAATTTACCAGGAATACTCAACAAACTTATACCTCTGTAATTTGAGCACTCACTTTTATCCCCTTTGCCTTTGAACAATGGCACTATGCAAGCATTCCGCCAATTCTCAGGCACCTCACCATGAGTCATTTTTTTTTTTTTTTTGCTTTGTCGCTGTCTCCCGCGTTTGCGAGGTAGCGCAAGGAAACAGACGAAAGAAATGGCCCAACCCACCCCCATACATACGTATATACATACGTCCACACACGCAAATATACATACCTACACAGCTTTCCATGGTTTACCCCAGACGCTTCACATGCCTTGATTCAATCCACTGACAGCACGTCAACCCAGGTATACCACATCGATCCAATTCACTCTATTCTTTGCCCTCCTTTCACCCTCCTGCATGTTCAGGCCCCGATCACACAAAATCTTTTTCACTCCATCTTTCCACCTCCAATTTGGTCTCCCTCTTCTCCTCGTTCCCTCCACCTCTGACACATATATTCTCTTGGTCAATCTTTCCTCACTCATTCTCTCCATGTGCCCGAACCATTTCAAAACACCCTCTTCTGCTCTCTCAACCACGCTCTTTTTATTTCCACACATCTCTCTTACCCTTACGTTACTTACTCGATCAAACCACCTCACACCATACATTGTCCTCAAACATCTCATTTCCAGCACATCCATTCTCCTGCGCACAACTCTATCCATAGCCCACGCCTCGCAACCATACAACATTGTTGGAACCACTATTCCTTCAAACATACCCAATTTTGCTTTCCGAGATAATGTTCTCAACTTCCACACACTCTTCAAGGCTCCCAGAATTTTCGCCCCCTCCCCCACCCTATGATCCACTTCCGCTTCCATGGTTCCATCCACTGCCAGATCCACTCCCACATATCTAAAACACTTCACTTCCTCCAGCCTTTCTCCATTCAAACTCACCTCCCAATTGACTTGACCCTCAACCCTACTGTACCTAATAACCTTGCTCTTATTCACATTTACTCTTAACTTTCTTCTTTCACACACTTTACCAAACTCAGTCACCAGCTTCTGCAGTTTCTCACATGAATCAGCCACCAGCGCTGTATCATCAGCGAACAACAACTGACTCACTTCCCAAGCTCTCTCATCCCCAACAGACTTCATACTTGCCCCTCTTTCCAAAACTCTTGCATTCACCTCCCTAACAACCCCATCCATAAACAAATTAAACAACCATGGAGACATCACACACCACTTCCGCAAACCTACATTCACTGAGAACCAATCACTTTCCTCTCTTCCTACATGAGTCATACATACATTAAATAACCTTACCAACCAGTCAACAATACAGTCACCCCCTTTTTTAAAAATTCCACTGCAATACCATCCAAACCCGCCGCCTTGCCAGCTTGCATCTTCCGCAAAGCTTTTACTACCTCTTCTCTGTTTACCAAATCATCCTCCCTAACCCTTTTACTTTGCACACCACCTCGACCAAAACACCCTATATCTGCCACTCTATCATCAAACATATTCAACAAACCTTCAAAATACCCACTCCATCTCCTTCTCACATCACCGCTACTTGTTATCACCTCCCCATTAACCCCCTTCACTGAAGTTCCCATTGATTCCCGTGTCTTATGCACTTTATTTACCTCCTTCCAAAACATCTTTCTATTCTCCCTAAAATTTAATGATACTCTCTCACCCCAACTCTCATTTGCCCTATTTTTCACCTCTTGCACCTTTCTCTTGACCTCCTGCCTCTTTCTTTTATACATCTCCCACTCATTTGCATTATTTCTCTTTCACTAATAATCTTACTTCTTCATTCCATCACTCACTACCCTTTCAAATCAACCCACCTCCCATGCCACAAGCATCTTTTGTGCAAGCCATAACTGCTTCTCTAAATACATCCCATTCCTCCTCCACTCCCCTTACCTCCTTTGTTCTCGCCTTTTTCCATTCTGTACTCAGTCTCTCCTGGTACTTCCTCACACAAGTCTCCTTCCCAAGCTCACGTACTCTCACCACTCTCTTCACCCCAACATTCTCTCTTCTTTTCTGAAAACCTCTACAAATCCTCACGTTCGCCTCCACAAGATAATGATCAGACATCCCTCCAGTTGCACCTCTCAGCACATTAACATTCAAAAGTCTCTCTTTCGCGCGCCTATCAATTAACACGTAATCTGATAACGCTCTCTGGCCATCTCTCTTACTTACATACGTATACTTATGTATCTCTCTCTTTTTAAACCAGGTATTCCCTATCACCAGTCCCTTTTCAGCACATAAATCTACAAGCTCTTCAACATTTCCATTTACAAACACTGAACACCCCATGTACACCAATTATTCCCTCAACTGCCACATTACTCACCTTTGCATTCAAATCACCCATCACTATAACCCGGTCTCGTGCATCAAAACTACTAACACACTCACTCAGCTGCTCCCAAAACACTTGCCTCTCATGATCTTTCTTCTCATGCCCAGGTGCAAATGCACCAACAATCACCCATCTCTCTCCATCCACTTTCAGTTTTACCCATATCAATCTAGAGTTTACTTTCTTACACTCTATCACATACTCCCACCATTCCTGTTTCAGGAGTAGTGCTACTCCTTCCCTTGCTCTTGTCCTCTCACTAACCCCTGACTTTACTCCCAAGACATTCCCAAACCACTCTTCCCCTTTACCCTTGAGCTTCATTTCAATCAGAGCCAAAACATCCAGGTTCCTTTCCTCAAACATACTACCGATCTCTCTTTTTTCTCATCTTGGTTACATCTATACACATTTAAACACCCCAATCTGAGCCTTTGCGGAGGATGAGCACTCCCCGCATGACTCCTTCTTATGTTTCCCCTTTTAGAAAGTTAAAATACAAGGAGGGGAGGGTTTCCAGCCCCCCGCTCCCATCCCCTTTAGTTGCCTTTTACGACACGTGAGGAATGTGTGGGAAGTATTCTTACTCCCCTATCCCCAGGGATATACCTCCTGAAATACAATTCCAGATGACACTGGAAAGGGGAAGAATGCAAAGAGTATGAAAAAGGATGCTATCATACAGATTTACAAGAAAGCAGACAGGGAACAGGCATCAAATTACAGACCTGTCTCAGACTAGTATGGTCTGTAAGGTTCAGGAAAAAAGGAAATGAATGATTTTCTACTAAAGTGAAATTACCTAAGCAAGAAAATGCATGGCTTTAGGGAGTCATGTTCAACAAACCTATAAATTTTTTCACTGTAAACCTCTCAACTCAAAGTTCTTTTGCTGGCTACTGAACTCCAACTGCCAATCAATGTTACCACAGATGTTGAGGTTTGTGTAGTTTCCTCAATTATATCTCCTCTTTATGTTTTGTCTCACCTGTGATCTTTTAATATCAACATCTACCACACAGTCAAGCTAAAGCATTACTGGACTGCTTTTTCAAATTGGTGTATCATATACAAAATTCTCAATATCAGTGCTACATATTGAGAATAAATCCAGCATGACGGCTTCTCAGTCCCTACCACCCTAGTATGCTCAATGACATGTTGATATAGGAAAGTTTCCGGTGTACATTCTAAAAAATGTCTATCATGAGAGCCCAAAACACCCCAGTGTATCTCTTTATATCTGAAATCCCCAGTTATCAATACAATGTCTTTCTGACTCAATGTTACCATGAGGATCCAAAGTCTCCCAGCCTATCATTTTATAATTGAAATCCTCCACTATCAGTATGTTGCCATCTCTTCAACAAAAAGAAGGGATGGACTGCTTGCATGAGGACAGCCAGAAGGCATTTGAAACTATATAGCATGGATGACTAATCAAGATGCTGGGTCAACAAGCAGGGACAAAGGGAAAACCTCAAAGGAAACATCTATGATCATCTCAGTGGAAGGGAAAAAAGGATGCACTTCAGAAGAGTCTTCCCTAAATGAGCGGTGACAAGCGGAGTGCCACACAGTTCTGTTTTAAGAACATTGCTGTTCCTGATCTACATAAATGACCTTCCACAGGGTATGGACTCTTACCTTGATGTGTTTGTAGAAGTTCCAAAGGTCAAGAAAGAAATGAAAAGTAGGCATGACTGAATCAACTTAGATAAGGACCTAAATATACTCTTAAGTTGGTAAAGTAATGAAAATGGAACACCGTGAAAGATGGTATCAACATGATTATCATTTAGCAGATGAAATGCTTCAGGATTCTTGGAAGAGAAAAACATGAGGGGTGCCCTGATCACAACCTTTAAATTTTCAAGAGAATGATACGGACAGTTCTTCAAGTGATGTTGGGATAGAGCAACTTGAAATCATGTAGGAAACTTGTTAAAACATATGTAAAGACATAACTTGAAATTAAGCAAAAAAACTTGTTAAAACATATGTAGAGAAGTACTTTCAGAGTATAAATGAAGTAAATGAAAGGAGTAAGATGACCAAGAATGCAATTAATGTAGACAGCATATATGAATTTTTTAAGAAACCAAATTTAAGAAGTTGTTCAAGTGCAGAACATTTTTAAGAGATGGGGGCCGCATGAGCATAAAATATGTTTAAGAGATGGGGCCCCATAGGTATAAAACTCTCTTTCTGTGCAGTAAAAATAGGTAATGACAAATGAATGTCAGAGGATGGAGGGAAAGATACTTTTAAGGTTCAGGGCCTAATCATTCAAGAGAGTGTGAAGAGTGAAGGGACCACAGTAGAATTAAGAGTAACATGGTATACAAAGGTCAATGTGCTGTCAATGGGTTGAACCAGGGCATATGAAGTAGCGGGGACAAACCATGGAAAGTTCTTTGGGACATGGTTATGGAAAGGAAGCTCTGGTCTCTATGCATAATAGTAACAGCTCTGGAGTTACTGTAAGAGAATGAGGCAATTTCTTTCTTCCAAGCACAACCTCACTAAATCTGGAAATAATGAACATGTCAGGGGAAAAAAAAGTGCCTAACTGTAACAGATGCCCAGCTAATTACCAGATGTTTTAAAACTAAACTAAGGCCAGTTCTAAAATCAATATACAATGGGAATCAGGATAGTATCATACAGTAATCTTCAAAATACAACCAAACAGTGACTGGCTATACATACATTAAATGTTGCAGAAAATGGGGTTATATATACATACAGGGCAATACTTTAAGTTTCACATTCAAGGCCTAGGGCATAAACTGAACTATGACAAGTACAACATACCTCCTGTTGTGTCAGTATTTTTACACCATCGCCATCTGGCTTGGTCCATGTAGTTTCTCTAGTGCGTGCATTGTAATAATATGATTTTCCTTCACCAGTCTTGGTTTCTACCCAGATCTCACCACTGAGGTCCAGCCCCCCCAATGGGTTTTGCTGCTGAAAGAAGAGTTGGCATTCTGAGAGAAGTGCTTAAAACAATGTGTAAAGAGAGAAAATATCTTTAAATTGCAACTTCATGTCAACAGCAAGCAATCTAACTTCAAATAAAATTCACTGGTACATTCTGGTACATCTCCCAGTCATCTGCACTACTTCCCTGCAAAAATCGTAAAAACTCCTCTCTCTTCTCTTTCACTAACAATCTTACCTCTTCATCCCACCACTCACTACCCTTTCTAATCTGCCCACCTCCCACCTTTCTCATGCCACATTCATCTTTTGCACAAGCCTTCACTGCTTTCCTAATTACATCCCATTCCTCACCACTCACCTTACGTCATTTGCTCTCATCTTTATCCATTCTGCACTCAATCTCTCCTGGTACTTCCTCACACAAGTCTCCTTTTCAAGCTCACTTACTCTCACCACTCTCTTGTCCCCAACATTCTCTCTTTTCTGAAACCATTTACAAATCTTCACCTTCGCCTCCACAAGATAATGATCAAACATCCCTCCGCTGCCCCTTTCAGCACATTAACATCCAAAAGTCTCTCTTTTAGATGCCTATCAATTAACACATGATCCAATAGCCCCCCTCTCCTACTCACATATGTATACTTATGTATAAGAAAGAAACAAAAGCTGTTTTAATATAGTTTTAATTCTGAAATGCTACACATCATCAGTACACAGAAATCATATCTACTATTTTTTCCTTTTACCATTCCGACCTTCATTTATCAAAGGTTGCTTAAAATAAACCTAAGTATGAAAAGCTTACTGTGCATGAAATTTCCATATAATCAAGCAATAATCATGAAAAAAAAAACTAAACACTTGAAGTATTCTAGGGTACTTTGGAAAGGAGCAAAAACTCCTACCAAATGCTGTATGACGAAAGTACTGTCTACTATACAGTTTTCCACATCAAAATAGGTGATGTCAACAATCCACTTCCCATAATTCAAGATTGCTACATCTATAATCTACCTTCCTCCACCAATAAACATTAAACAAAAATCATAATAACTTGAAAGAACTTAACTTACATTCTGGTTGGGTTGTTGGTTAGGTGGGCCACCGGGTCCAGGTGGTCCCATTGGTCCCCATGGTCCTGGTGGTCCCATGGGCCCCATTGGACCCATTGGTCCCATTGGGGGCTGTAAGAAAAAATTTTATTAAGAAATGATGAAGCTACATAAATATAGTTTTCTTACTGTGGTGAAAACAAAGGCAGTTGACAAATCTAAATGTCATCGAAACCTGTAATGACACACTTGAGCTTCTTCAGGGATCTTTGATCTATTCAGAAATACCAGTGAACGACACTCAAATTCCGAAACAAGTAAGAATACCATATACAATAAAACCTATGCTATCCATAATTCAAGACATCCAAAATCCAAAACAGCATATGTTTTTCAATTTTGGTCAGCAATCCCCAATAATCTGAAAAAAATGAGAAAATTTAAAAAGATAATAAAAATATTTCACATCATAAGCACACCATGCCAAAACAGTGTACTCACCACTGATTGTTTACCATCTTTTGCATGCTTTCAGGCATGGTGTAGGGTGCTGGTCTTGCACATATGTGTATTCTGTGCATTCTAGATTACTATAGTGGACAACAGCCTATTTCAAGCATCAACAGTAACTGATGGACAGGTACTCAAAGTCCTCTATGTTTTTCATGAAGTGCAAGAAAACTGTTTTAAGCCTTGAGGACAGAGTTGAGCAAGAGGCTCGATAAGGGTATGCTCAAGGCGGCAGCTTACTTGCTTACATTTATCAATATTTCTTTTTTTTTTTTTTTTTTTTTTTTTTTTTTTTATACTTTGTCGCTGTCTCCCGCGTTTGCGAGGTAGCGCAAGGAAACAGACGAAAGAAATGGCCCAACCCCCCCCATACACATGTACATACACACGTCCACACACGGAAATATACATACCTACACAGCTTTCCATGGTTTACCCCGGACGCTTCACATGCCTTGATTCAATCCACTGACAGCACGTCAACCCCGGTATACCACATCGCTCCAATTCACTCTATTCCTTGCCCTCCTTTCACCCTCCTGCATGTTCAGGCCCCGATCACACAAAATCCTTTTCACTCCATCTTTCCACCTCCAATTTGGTCTCCCTCTTCTCCTCGTTCCCTCCACCTCCGACACATATATCCTCTTGGTCAATCTTTCCTCACTCATTCTCTCCATGTGCCCAAACCATTTCAAAACACCCTCTTCTGCTCTCTCAACCACGCTCTTTTTATTTCCACACATCTCTCTTACCCTTACGTTACTTACTCGATCAAACCACCTCACACCACACTTTACCAAACTCCGTCACCAGCTTCTGCAGTTTCTCACATGAATCCGCCACCAGCGCTGTATCATCAGCGTACAACAACTGACTCACTTCCCAAGCTCTCTCATCCCCAACAGACTTCATACTTGCCCCTCTTTCCAAGACTCTTGCATTTACCTCCCTAACAACCCCATCCATAAACAAATTAAACAACCATGGAGACATCACACACCCCTGCCGCAAACCTACATTCACTGAGAACCAATCACTTTCCTCTCTTCCTACACGTACACATGCCTTACATCCTCGATAAAAACTTTTCACTGCTTCTAACAACTTTCCTCCCACACCATATATTCTTAACACCTTCCACAGAGCATCTCTATCAACTCTATCATATGCCTTCTCCAGATCCATAAATGCTACATACAAATCCATTTGCTTTTCTAAGTATTTCTCACATACATTCTTCAAAGCAAACACCTGATCCACACATCCTCTACCACTTCTGAAACCACACTGCTCTTCCCCAATCTGATGCTCTGTACATGCCTTCACTCTCTCAATCAATACCCTCCCATATAATTTACCAGGAATACTCAACAAACTTATACCTCTGTAATTTGAGCACTCACTCTTTTCCCCTTTGCCTTTGTACAATGGCACTATGCACGCATTCCGCCAATCCTCAGGCACCTCACCATGAGTCATACATACATTAAATAACCTTACCAACCAGTCAACAATACAGTCACCCCCTTTTTTAATAAATTCCACTGCAATACCATCCAAACCTGCTGCCTTGCCGGCTTTCATCTTCCGCAAAGCTTTTACTACCTCTTCTCTGTTTACCAAATCATTTTCCCTAACCCTCTCACTTTGCACACCACCTCGACCCAAACACCCTATATCTGCCACTCTGTCATCAGACACATTCAACAAACCTTCAAAATACTCATTCCATCTCCTTCTCACCTCACCACTACTTGTTTTCACCTCCCCATTTACGCCCTTCACTGAAGTTCCCATTTGCTCCCTTGTCTTACGCACCCTATTTACCTCCTTCCAGAACATCTTTTTATTCTCCCTAAAATTTACTGATAGTCTCTCACCCCAACTCTCATTTGCCCTTTTTTTCACCTCTTGCACCTTTCTCTTGACCTCCTGTCTCTTTCTTTTATACTTCTCCCACTCAATTGCATTTTTTCCCTGCAAAAATCGTCCAAATGCCTCTCTCTTCTCTTTCACTAATACTCTTACTTCTTCATCCCACCACTCACTACCCTTTCTAAACAGCCCACCTCCCACTCTTCTTCTTTGTAAAGTACTTAAAAACAATTTAAAGTATTACAGATTCTTAGTAATCTACTATATAAACGAAAAAGTTTGTAATCTGAAATGGCACATCTATGAAGCACTTCAGATAACAGAGGTATGGAGGCTAGTAACAAGCCTGTTTGTGCATGATACTGTGTCAACTGCTGAGTATGAAGACGAGTAGCAGAAGATTGTGTGTTTTATAATGTGTCCAAGCAAAGGTGACTGAATGTATTAGTAGTCAGAAGGTAGAGGCCAATGCAAACACTGCAAGAGTTGCCCTCTGCCACTGACCAGTTAAGGGTGAGGCACCAAAGGCTAAGGAATGGCACTGGAGTTCATTACTCATGGAGACTCTTAGTATGGCCATCTCCCTGAGGGAGTACCAGGATGGAACAGGCCCCAGAGATACAGATAGATAAAGTTTACTATACTACATGGCACAGCTAGTCAGATTTTTGTAACATTCTGAAAGCCAGAATAAAAGTGAAACAATCCAAACTAGCCAATCTAAATGAAAGTCAACAATAATCTGAATGGATTCAAACTGTATCTAGGGTGTAAGACAGCTAAAACACAAAGTAATGCAATATTACATACTTTCAACTGCTATGGAACATTAAAAATCATCAAAATCTTGGATTACTTTAACCACTGTATGGTGTTCTGTGAAGTCTCTTTGTGCTGAGCTTTACCGACAGTGATGGAAATTAAATGTAGAGGCAAATAACTTAAATTCTGGTAACCCCTGACTTGCAAAGGCTTAAAATGGGCATCACAAATCTGTCACAGACATTATAAGGGGAATATGTGTACTTATATGTATGAAAGCTGGAAGTGGAAGAATGGAGTGAAATTTTTTTTGAGCAACTAGGGCCTGAATATGCACAAGGGAAAGACATGGTATACTTGGGTCGACATGCCATCAATGTGTCAATGGAGTGAACAAGGGGATGTCAAATATCCGGGGTATACAATGGAAATGTCTGTGGGCCTGGATATGGATAGGGAGCAGTGGTTTCGATACATTACACATTAAAGCTAAAGAATGAGTGTGACCGGATGTGTCCTTTCTTTGTCTGTTTCCTGGTGCAAACTTGCTGATGCAGTGTGACAACGCTGTTTCCCGTGGAGCGGTTTGGTGCCAGGGATGGATGAAGGGGAGCAAGCATGAATATGTACATGTGTATATCTGAAGGAATAGTAGTTCCAACAATATCATATGGCTGCAAAGCATGGGCCACCCTACCCCACAGGAAACATCACCGCCACCCCGTGTCAGGGGGGCAGCACCAGGAAAACAGACAAAAAAGGCCATATTCATTCACATGGTCTCTACCTGTCGTGTAATGCACCAAAACCACAAGTCCCTAACCACATCCAGACTTTATAGACCTTTCTATGACATACTCTAGATGACTCACATGCCTTGATTCAGTCAATTAACAGCACATGGATTCCAGTATACCACATCACTCCAATTCACACTATTCCTTGCACTCCTCTCACCCTCCTGTATGTTCAGGCCCCAATCATTCAAAATCTTATCACTCCATCCTTCCACCACCAATTTGGTCTCCCACTTCTCCTTGTTCCCTCCACCTATGACACATATATCCTCTTTGTCAACCTTTCCTCACTCATTCTCTCCATATGTCCAAACCATTTCAATACACCCTCTTCTGCTCTCTCAAAAACACTCTCAAAAACACTCTTTATATTACCACACTTCTCTTACCCTTTCATTACTTACCTAATCAAACCACTTCATACCACACATTGTTAAACACTTCATTTCAAACACATCCACCCTCATCTGTACAACCCAATCTATAGCCCATTCCTCACAACCACATAATATTGTTGAAACTACTATGCTTTCAAGCATACCCAAACATCCTTCATCGATCCCAGAACCTTTGCCTCCTACCCCACCCTGAGACTCACTTTCGCTTCCATGGTTCCATTCACTGCCTTATATCCTTGGTTAAAACTTTTCATTGCTTCTAGCAACTTATCTCCCAAACCATATTCTCTTAAGACCTTCCACAAAGCATCTCTATCAACCATATCATATGCCTTCTAGTCGCGTCTCTTCCTTGTATACCGACTGATTGTCCTACCTCCCTTGTATCTCCCCTGATGCTTTGGTCATTACATGAAAGTGCACTTGGGAACTTATCTGTACACTTTCTAACACTCTATCACATACTCCCATCACTCCTGTTTCAGGAGTAGTGCTACTCCTTCCTTTGCTCTTGTCTTCTCACCAACCCCTGACCTTACTCCCCAATCTGAGCTGTCAAGGAGGATGAGCACTCCCAGCGTGACTCTTCTGTTTCCCCTTTTAGAAAGTTAAAATACAAGGAGGGGAGGGTTCCTAGCCCCCACTCCCGTCCCCTTTAGTCACTTTCTACGACACGCCAGGAATGCGTCGGAAGTATTCTTTCTCCCCTATGCTGATAAATCCACTGGAAAATGAAAACTGATAAGTTCCCAAGTGCACTTTCGTTTAATGATCACAACATCAGGGGAGACAGAAAGGAGGTAGAAGAATCAGTTTATGTGCAAGGATGAGACACAGCTAGGATGCAACTGGCATCTCCCCTTGTGATGTGATCATTACACATAAGTACACTTGGGAACTTATCAGGTTTCATTTTCCTGTGGATTTATTAGGATTTGCGAGATCACATGCACTTTGTAATTTCCTGGAGAGAGAGAGAGAGAGAGAGAGAGAGAGAGAGAGAGAGAGAGAGAGAGAGAGATTGTGTATGTGTTGGAACTACTATGCCTTCAAACATACCCATTTTTGCTCTCCGAGGTAATGTTTTCTTTTTATACACATTCTCCATCTCTCATAGAACCTTCATCCTCTACCCCACCCCCACCCTATGATTCACTTCTGCTTCCATGATTCCATTTGCTGCTAAGTCCAATCCCAGATATCTAAAACTTTTCACTTCCCCCGATTTTTCTCCACTGTAATTTACATCCCAACTGATTTGTCCGTCAACCCTACTGAACCTGATAACCTTGCTCTTATTCACATTTACTCTCAACCTTCTCCTCTCATACTTTTCCAAACTCAGTCACCTACTTCTGCACTTTTTCACTTGAATAAGCCACCAGCACTGTATCATCGGTGAAGAACAACTGACTTACTTCCCAGGCCCTCTATCCCCAACAGACTGCATAGTGGCCCCCCATCTCCAAAACTCTTGCATTTACCTACATAACCATCCCATCTATAAAGAAATTAATCAACCATGGGAACATCAAACACGCTAGCCGCAGACCAGCCTTCACTCTGAACCAATCACTTTCCTCTCTTCCTACTAGTACAAATGCATTACACCCTTGATAAAACTTTTCCCTGCTTCTAGCAGTCATCAACTTCAGCAGTTTTTCACTTGAATAAGCCACCAGCGCGGTATCATCGGCGAAGAACAACTGACTCGCTTCCCAGGCCCTTTATCCCCAACAGACTGCATAGTGGCCCCCCATCTCCAAAACTCTTGCATTTACCTACCTAACCATCCCATTCATAAAGAAATTAATCAACCATGGAGACATCACACACCCTTGCCGCAGACCAACCTTCACTCTGAACCAATCACTTTCCTCTCCTACCAGTACACATGCATTACACCCTTAATATAAACTTTTCCCTGCTTCTAGCATCCCCCCCCCCACCCAACCATGTACTCTTAATCCTTCCATACAGCATTTCTATCAGTCCTATCATATGCCTTCTCCAGATCCATCTGTTTTTCTAAGTATTTCTCACACACATTCTTCAAAGCAAACACCTGATCCACACATCCTCTACCACTTCTGAAACCACACTGTTCCTCCCCAATCTGATGCTTTGTACATGCCTTCACTCTCTCACTGAATACCTTCCCATACAATTTTCGAGGAATGGTCAACAAACTTATGCCTCTGTAGTTTGAACACTCACCTTTAATATCATTATGATATACATGCATTACTACCTCTTCTAGTTTGAACACTCACCTTTAATATCATTATGATATACATGCATTACTACCTCTTCTATGTTTACTAAATCATTCTCCCTAACCCTCTCACTTTGCACACCACCTCGACCAAAACACCCTATATCTGCCACTCTATCATCAAACACATTCAACAAACCTTCAAAATACTCACTCCATCTTGTCACATCACCACTACTTGTTATCACCTCCCCATTAGCCCCCTTCACTGATGCTCCCATTTGTTCCCTTGTCTTAAACACTTTATTTACCTCCTTCCAAAACATCTTTTTATTCTCCCTAAAATTTAATGATACTCTCTCACCCCAACTCTTCATTTGCCCTCTTTTTCACCTCTTGCACCTTTCTCTTGACCTCCTGCCTCTTTCTTTTATACATCTCCCACTCATTTGCATTATTTCCCTGCAAAAATCGTCCAAATGCCTCTCTATTCTCTTTAACTAATAATCTTACTTCATCACACCACTCACTACCCTTTCTAATCTGCCCACCTCCCACGCTTCTCATGCCACAAGCATCTTTTGCACAAGCCATCATTGCTTCCCTAAATACATTCCATTCCTCCCCCACTCCACTTACCTCCTTTGTTCTCACCTTTTTCCATTCTGTACTCAGTCTCTCCTGGTACTTCCTCACACAATCTCATTCCCAAGCTCACTTACTCTCACCACTCTCTTCACCCAAACGTTCTTCTTTTCTGAAAACCTCTACAAATCTTCACCTTCGCCTCAACAAGATAATGATCAAATATCCCTCCTGTTGCACCTCTCAGCACATTAACATCCAAAAGTCTCTCCTTCACGCGCCTATCAATTAACACATAATCCAATAACGCACTCTGGACATCTCTTCTACTAACATACGTATACTTATGTATATCTCTCTTTTTAAACCAGGTATTCCCAATAAATATAAAAATTATCCCTGGGGATAGGGGAGAAAGAATGCTTGCCACGTTTTCCTTGCGTATCGTAAATGGCGACTAAAAGTGGAGGCAGCAGGGGGCTGGAAATCCTTCCCTCTCGTTTTTTTTTTAATTTTCCACAATGCTTGGGCCATTCTTCGTCTGTTTCCTTGTGCTTCCTCACAAGTGCAGGAAACAGCGATTAAGTATAATCATAATTAATTATATTAATTATATTTATCGCTGTCTCCTGCGTCAGCGAGGTAGCGCAAGGAAACAGACAAAAGAATGGCCCAACCCACCTACATACACATGTATATACATACAAGTATACACACACAAATATACATACCTATACATCTCAACGTATACATATATATATACACACAGACATATACATATATACACATGTACATAATTCATACTTTTTTTTTTTTTATACTTTGTCGCTGTCTCACGCGTTTGCGAGGTAGCGCAAGGAAACAGACGAAAGAAATGGCCCAACCCCCCCCCATACACATGTACATACACACGTCCACACACGCAAATATACATACCTACACAGCTTTCCATGGTTTACCCCAGACGCTTCACATGCCCCGGCTCAATCCACTGACAGCACATCAACCCCTGTATACCACATCGCTCCAATTCACTCTATTCCTTGCCCTCCTTTCACCCTCCTGCATGTTCAGGCCCCGATCACACAAAATCTTTTTCACTCCATCTTTCCACCTCCAATTTGGTCTCCCTCTTCTCCTCGTTCCCTCCACCTCCGACACATATATCCTCTTGGTCAATCTTTCCTCACTCATTCTCTCCATGTGCCCAAACCATTTCAAAACACCCTCTTCTGCTCTCTCAACCACGCTCTTTTTATTTCCACACATCTCTCTTACCCTTACGTTACTTACTCGATCAAACCACCTCACACCACACATTTTCCTCAAACATCTCATTTCCAGCACGTCCATCCTCCTGCGCACAACTCTATCCATAGCCCACGCCTCGCAACCATACAACATTGTTGGAACCACTATTCCTTCAAACATACCCATTTTTGCTTTCCGAGATAATGTTCTCGACTTCCACACATTTTTCAAGGCCCCCAGAATTTTCGCCCCCTCCCCCACCCTATGATCCACTTCCGCTTCCATGGTTCCATCCGCTGACAGACCCACTCCCAGATATCTAAAACACTTCACTTCCTCCAGTTTTTCTCCATTCAAACTCACCTCCCAATTGACTTGACCCTCAACCCTACTGTACCTAATAACCTTGCTCTTATTCACATTTACTCTTAACTTTCTTCTTCCACACACTTTACCAAACTCAGTCACCAGCTTCTGCAGTTTCTCACATGAATCAGCCACCAGCGCTGTATCATCAGCGAACAACAACTGACTCACTTCCCAAGCTCTCTCATCCCCAACAGACTTCATACTTGCCCCTCTTTCCAGGACTCTTGCATTTACCTCCCTAACAACCCCATCCATAAACAAATTAAACAGCGATGGAGACATCACACACCCCTGCCGCAAACCTACATTCACTGAGAACCAATCACTTTCCTCTCTTCCTACACGTACACATGCCTTACATCCTCGATAAAAACTTTTCACTGCTTCTAACAACTTGCCTCCCACACCATATATTCTTAATACCTTCCACAGAGCATCTCTATCAACTCTATCATATGCCTTCTCCAGATCCATAAATGCTACATACAAATCCATTTGCTTTTCTAAGTATTTCTCACATACATTCTTCAAAGCAAACACCTGATCCACACATCCTCTACCACTTCTGAAACCGCACTGCTCTTCCCCAATCTGATGCTCTGTACATGCCTTCACCCTCTCAATCAATACCCTCCCATATAATTTACCAGGAATACTCAACAAACTTATACCTCTGTAATTTGAGCACTCACTCTTATCCCCTTTGCCTTTGTACAATGGCACTATGCACGCATTCTGCCAATCCTCAGGCACCTCACCATGAGTCATACATACATTAAATAACCTTACCAACCAGTCAACAATACAGTCACCCCCTTTTTTAATAAATTCCACTGCAATACCATCCAAACCTGCTGCCTTGCCGGCTTTCATCTTCCGCAAAGCTTTTACTACCTCTTCTCTGTTTACCAAATCATTTTCCCTAACCCTCTCACTTTGCACACCACCTCGACCAAAACACCCTATATCTGCCACTCTGTCATCAGACACATTCAACAAACCTTCAAAATACTCATTCCATCTCCTTCTCACATCACCACTACTTGTTATCACCTCCCCATTTACGCCCTTCACTGAAGTTCCCATTTGCTCCCTTGTCTTACGCACCCTATTTACCTCCTTCCAGAACATCTTTTTATTCTCCCTAAAATTTACTGATAGTCTCTCACCCCAACTCTCATTTGCCCTTTTTTTCACCTCTTGCACCTTTCTCTTGACCTCCTGTCTCTTTCTTTTATACTTCTCCCACTCAATTGCATTTTTTCCCTGCAAAAATCGTCCAAATGCCTCTCTCTTCTCTTTCACTAATACTCTTACTTCTTCATCCCACCACTCACTACCCTTTCTAAACAGCCCACCTCCCACTCTTCTCATGCCACAAGCATCTTTTGCGCAATCCATCACTGATTCCCTAAATACATCCCATTCCTCCCCCACTCCCCTTACTTCCATTGTTCTCACCTTTTTCCATTCTGTACACAGTCTCTCCTGGTACTTCCCCACACAGGTCTCCTTCCCAAGCTCACTTACTCTCACCACCTTCTTCACCCCAACATTCACTCCTCTTTTCTGAAAACCCATACTAATCTTCACCTTAGCCTCCACAAGATAATGATCAGACATCCCTCCAGCTGCACCTCTCAGCACATTAACATCCAAAAGTCTCTCTTTCGCACGCCTGTCAATTAACACGTAATCCAATAACGCTCTCTGGCCATCTCTCCCACTTACATAAGTATACTTATGTATATCTCGCTTTTTAAACCAGGTATTCCCAATCATCAGTCCTTTTTCAGCACATAAATCTACAAGCTTCATACTGTCTGCCTTTATTCATTCCCATCGCCACCCCACCACATAATGAAATACCAACCCCTTTCCCCCGCATGTGTGCGAGGTAGCGCAGGGAAAAGACAACAAAGGCCACATTCGTTCACACTCAGTCTCTAGCTGTCATGTATAATGCACAGAAACCACAGCTCCCTTTCCACATCCAGGCACCACACAACTTTCCATGGTTTACCCCAGACGCTTCACATGCCCTGGTTCAATCCATTGACAGAAGGTTGACCCCTGTATACCACATTGTTCCAATTCACTCTATTCCTTGCACGCCTTTCACCCTCCTGTATGTTCAGGGCACGATCACTCAAAATCTTTTTCACTCCATCCTTCCACCTCCAATTTGGTCTCCCACTTCTCCTCATTCCCTCCACCTCTGACACATATATCCTCTTGGTCAATCTTACCTCACTCATTCTCTCCATGTGACCAAACCATTTCAAAACACCCCCTTCTGCTCTCTCAACAACACTCTTTTTACCACCACACATCTCTCTTACCCTTTCATTACTTACTTGATCAAACCATCTCACACCACATATTGTCCTCAAACATCTCATTTCCAGCACATCCACCCTCATCAGCACAACTCTATCTATAGCCCACGCCTCACAACCATACATCATTGTTGGAACCACTATTCCTTCAAACATACCCATTTTTGCTTTCCAAGATAATGTTCTTGACTTCCACACATTCTTCAATGCTCTCAGAACTTTCGTCCCCTCCCCCACCCTATGATTAACTTCCGCTTCCATGGTTCCATCCACTGCCAAATCCACTCCCACATATCTAAAACACTTCACTTCCTCCAGCTTTTCTCCATTCAAACTTACCTCCCAATTGACTTGTCCCTCAACCCTACTGTACCTAATAACCTTGCTCTTATTCACATTTACACTCAGCTTTCTTCTTTCACACACTTTACCAAACTCCGTCACCAGCTTCTGCAGTTTCTCACATGAATCAGCCACCAGCGCTGTATCATCAGCAAAAAACAACTGACTCACTTCCCAAGCTCTCTCATCCACAACAGACTGCATACTTGCCCCTCTTTCCAAAACTCTTGCATTCACCTCCCTAACAACACCATCCATAAACAAATTAAACAACCATGGAGACATCACACACCCCTGCCGCAAACCTACATTCACTTAGAGGCAATCATTTTCCTCTCTTCCTACACGTACACATGCCTTACATCCTCGATAAAAACTTTTCACTGCTTCTAACAACTTGCCTCCCACACCATATATTCTTAATACCTTCCACAGAGCATCTCTATCAACTCTATCATATGCCTCCTCCAGATCCATAAAAGCTATATACAAATCCATTTGCTTTTCTAAGTATTTCTCACATACATTCTTCAAAGCAAACACCTGATCCACACATCCTCTACCACTTCTCAAACCACACTGCTCTTCCCCAATCTGATACTCTGTACATGCCTTAACCCTCTCAATCAATACCCTCCCATATAATTTACCAGGAATACTCAACAAACTTATACCTCTGTAATCTGAGCACTCACTTTTATCCCCTCTGCCTTTGTACAATGGCAATATGCAAGCATTCCGCCAATCCTCAGGCACCTCACCATGAGTCATACATACATTAAATAATCTTACCAACCAGTCAACAATACAGTCACCCCCTTTTTTAATAAATTCCAATGTAATACCATCCAAACCCGCTGCCTTGCCGGCTTTCATCTTTCATAAAGCTTTTACTACCTCTCCTCTGTTCACCAAATTATTCTTCTTAACCCTCTCACTTTGCATACCACCTCGACCAAAACACCCTATATCTTCCACTCTTTTATCAACAAACACATTCAACAAACCTTCAAAATACTCACTCCATCTCCTTCTCATATCACCACTACTTGTTATCATGTCCCCATTTGGTCCCTTCACTGATGTTCCCATTTGTTCCCTTGTCTTACGCACTTTATTTACCTCCTTCCAAAACATCTTTTTATTCTCCCTAAAATTTAATGATACTCTCTCACCCCAACTCTCATTTGCCCTCTTTTTCACCTCTTGCACCTTTCTCTTGACCTCCTGCCTCTTTCTTTTATACATCTCCCAGTCATTTGCATTATTTACCTGCAAAAATCATCCAAATGCCTCTCTCTTCTCTTTCACTAATAATCTTACTTCTTCATCTCACCACTCACTACCCTTTCATAATCAATATAAATATATATTTACAATTATTCATTTTTATCATACTTAACCACTGCTTCCCACATCGGCGAGGTAGTGCAAGGAAACACACAAAGAATGGCGAACCACTCATATACACACATATATACATAAACTCCCATACACGCACATACACATCAAACGTATGCATACATATACATACAGAGACACATACATATGTACACATGTACATATCCATACTTGCTGCCACCATTCATTCCTGTCACTACCCAGCCACACAAGGTATAACCCCCCCTACAGCAAAAAAAAAAAAAAAAAAAAAAAAAAAAAAAAAAAAAAAAAACATTCGCTCAAACTCAATCTCTTGCTGTCATGTGTAATGCACTGAAACCACAGCTCACTTTTCACATCCAGGCCCCACAGACCTTTCCATGGTTTACCCCATATGCTTCACATGTCCTGGTTCAATCCATTGACAACACGTTGACCACGGTATACCACATTGTTCCAATTCACTCTATTCCTTGCATGCCTCTAACCCTGTTGTATGTTCAGGCCCCAATCGTCAAAATCTTTTTCACTCCATCCTTCCACCTCCAATTTGGTCTCCCGCTTCTCCTTGTTCCCTTCACCTCTGACACATGCATCCTATGTCAATCTTTCCACGCTCATTCTCTCCATGTGACCAAACCATTTCAACACACCCTCTTCTCTCTCAACCACACACTTTTTATTTCCAAACATCTCTCTTACCTTTTCATTGCTTACTTGATCAAACCATCTCACAACACATATTGTCCTCAAACATTTCACTTCCAACCCATCCACCCTCCTCCGCACAGCCCTATTTATAGCCCATGCCTTGTAAACACATTGTTGGAACACCTATTTTTTCAAACATACCCATTTTTGTTCTACGAGATGACATTATCATCTTCCACACATTCTTCATTGCTCCAAGAACCTTCGCCCCCTCCCCAACCCTGTGACTCACTTCCACATCCATGGCTCCATCCGCAGCTAAGTCCACTCCCAGTTATCTAAAACACTTAACTTTCCAACTTTTCTCTATTCAAACATACATCCCAATTAACTTGTCCCTCAACCTTACTGAGCCTAAGAACACTGCTCTTATTCAAATTTAATCTCAACTTTCTCCCTTCACAAACTTTTCCAAACTCAGTCACCAACCACAGTAGTTTCTCACTCGAATCAGCCACTAGAGCTGTGTCATTGGAAAACAACTGACTCACTTCCCAAGCCCTCTCATCCAAAACAGACTATACTCGCCGTCTCCAAAATTCTTGCATTTACCTCCCTAACAACCACATTCATAAAAAAATCAAACCATGGGGACTTCAAACACCCATGCCGCAAACTGACATTCACTGAGAACCAATCACTCTCCTCTCTTCCTACTCGTAGAAATGCCTTACATCCTTGGTAAAAAACTTTTCAATGCTTCTAGCAACTTACCTCCCACACCATACACTCTTAAAACCTCCTACAAAGCATCTCTATCAACCCTATCTTATGCCTTCCTCAGATCCATAAATGCTACATACAAATCCATCTGTTTTTCTAAGTATTTCTCACACACATTCTTCAAAGCAAACACCTGATCCACACATCCTCTACCACTTCTGAAACCACACTGCTCCTCCCCAATCTGATGCTCTGTACATTCCTTCACCTTCTACATCAATACCCTCCAACATAATTTTCCAGGAATGGTCAACACACATATTGCTCTAGTTTGAACACATACTTTTATCCCTTTTGCCTTTGCACAATGGCACTATGCATGCATTCTGCCAATCCTCATGCACTTCACCATGATCCATACAAACATTGAATAGCCTTACCAACCAGTCAACAAAACAGTTACACCCTTTTCAATAAACTCCACTACAATGTGCGTGTATATGCATTTATGGGTGTATATTTGTACGGGCCATTTGTCGTTTGCTTCCTGGCGCTCATTTGCTGTTGATGGAAACGGCGATCAAATATAAAAAAATAAAAATATATTTATATTTATTCATCATACTTAATCGCCATCTCCCGCATCAGTGAGGTAGTGCAAAGAAACAGACGAGGAATGGCCCAACCCAACCACATAAAGATATATGTACATAAACATCCATAAACGCATATATACATAAATATCCATTTAATGCATCCCTGGGGATAGGGGAGAAAGAATACTTCCCATGTACTCCCTGTGTGTCATAGTAGGCGATTAAAAGGGGAGGGAGTGGGGGCTGGAAATCCTCTCCTCCCGTTTTACTTTTTCCAAAAGAAGAAAGGGAAGGGGGCCAAGTGAGAATATTTCCTCTAAGGCTAGCCCTCTGTTCTTAACACAACCTCGCTAATGCGGGAAATGGCGAATATATATGAAAAAAAATTCAATGTATACACACATGGACATATACATATGTACACATGTACATATTCACACTCACACTTGCTGCCTTCATCCATTCCTGTCACCACCCCACCAAACGTGAAATAGTGTCCCCCCTCCAGCGTGGTAGCACAAAAAAAAAAAAAAAAAAAAAAACACATTCGTTCACACTCAGTCTCTAGCTGTCATGTGTAATGGACTGAAACCAAAGCTCCCTTTCCACATCCAGGCCCCACAGACCTTTCCATGGTTTACCCCTGATGCTTCACATGCCCTGGTTCATTCCATTGACAGTACATCATCCCTGGTATACCACAACATTCCAATTCACTCTATTCCTTGCATGCCTTTCACCCTCCTGTATGTTCAGGCCCCAACCGCTCAAAATCTTTTTCACTCCATCCTTCCACCTCCAATTTGTCTCCTGTTTCTTCTTCCCTCCACCTCTGACATATACATCCTCTTTGTCAATCTTTCCTCACTCATTCTCTCCATATGTCCAAACCATTTCAAAACACCCTCTTCTGCTCTCTCAACCACACTCTTTATAACTAAACATCTCTCTTACCCTTTCATTACTTACTTGATCAAACCACCTCACACCACATACTGTCCTCAAACATTTAATTTCCAATAAATCCACCCTCCTCAGCACAAACCTATCTATAGCCCATGCCTTACAGCCATATAACATTGCTGGAATCACTATTCCTTCAAACATACCATTTCTGCTCTCTGAGATAACGTTCTCACCTTCCACACATTCTTCAACGCTCCCAGAACCCCTCCCCCACCCTGTGACTCACTTCAGCTTCCAAGGTTCCATCCACTGCTAAGTCCACTCCCGGATATCTAAAACACTTCACTTCCTCCATTTTTTCTCCATTCAAACTTACCTCCTAATTAACTTGTCCCACAACCCTACTGAACCTAATAACCTTGCTCTTATTCACATAAAATATATAAATATAATGGGGTATCAAGGTTGTAAGAATTAACTCTGAAGAATAAATAAAAAAGATTAAATGAAATTTAGGATACACATAGTGTGGATTATGTTAAAAGACATTTCTGTGTTTTATTTCATGAAAACTGGCATATATATTGCCTGGTAAAGGCTAGAAAAATGTCCTTATCATGAACATTAGCATGTTGAGAGCAGAAGAATGGTTCAAATCACAAATCTATCCTATGTATTGTATGGGGACTGCAAAACTCCAGCAGTAACAATTTCATGAGCAGGCTGAAAAGGAAAAATTTTCAGTGCTTTAAAGAATCAAAATACTTACAATAACAATTGGTATAATCCTCTTCCAAAGTGAACATCAAAAAATATCATGAAATGAAGAATAATATCACTTCTGAATGGAGGTAATAAAGATCAACCTCAAAGAAGTGAACTACTTTCCCTAGGGTAAAAACTACATCATTTTGTGAGCAGCAGCCAAGTAAATAATATACACAATCTAACATAAACAGACAGAAAAAGATAACTTACCATCCCTGGAGGGCCCATGGGGCCACCCATGCCTGGGGGTGGTGGAGGCATTGGTCCCCAGTTTGGATCAAAAGGGGGTGGTGGACCACGAGGACCAAACCTTGGCCCACGAGGCCCAAATGGAGGAGGACCCCTAAACCCTGGTGGTGGAGGCCTAAACCCAGGCCCTCCTCTGCCCCTAAAGCGTGGACCACCAGGACCTGGCGGTCCACCTGGTCCACCTGGTCCTCTTGGCCCCATTGGTCCCATTGGTCCCATCGGTCCCATTGGCCCCATAGGTCCAAAGCCTCTGCCTCTTCCTCTGAAAATAAAAATAGTTTAACACTGACTTCTTAAATAAACCTACACAGTAAACTATTTTGACAAATTACTGAAACAATCTCATGTTTGATAACTTCATAATTTTTTTTTCCTACTATTCGCCATCTTCATAATATGCTTAAGAATTCCACATCTAAAGCTGGTCCCCAGTAATAGCAGGGGTGCATCACTGGAAATCACAACTTAATAGAACATACTGTAGTGGATCACATTTTACCCTAGTATTCAATGGGGTAATGAGGGCTTACATTCCTGGAGGAATTTCTCAAACCTGACTAGTACACAAAAAATTCAGTAAAATACCTAAAACAATACATTATTAATTGTAAGTATATAAATACAGGATACTTGCTTAAAATACTGTAGAGTGGTAAACTAATATTATATACTGATTATTATCACAATTACTCCAGGACCAATTTCTGCTGATGTTATCCAGGACATTTCTAAGGCTCCTGCAGCCCAAGGCTGCACTACAGTACCTCCAGAAGCAGGAATATGAACAATCCTTTGGAGTAAAAAAGTTCTTTGATGAGACTGTACAACAGCCTTGCTGATGGTGACTTTTCACAGAGAGTGAAACCTCGGGCAGGTGGAGTCCCATAACACTTAAAACTGTCTATAACAATCTTTTTTTTTTTCAAACTATTTGCCATTTCCCGCATTAGCAAGGTAGCGTTAAGAACAGAGGATTGGGCCTCTGAGGGAATATCCTCACCTGGCCCCCTTCTCTGTTCCATCTTTTGGGAAAAAAAAAAGAAAAAAAAAAAGAGGGGAGGTTTTCCAGCCTTCCGCTCCCTCCCCCTTTAGTCGCCTTCTACGACATGCAGGGAATACGTGGGAAGTATTCTTTCTCCCCTATTCCCAGGGATATATATGTGAATTTGCTCTGGATCTGGTACAGTAGGCAAGGGGATCTGATCTTATCAACACCACACTGACCAACATTAATGCTCCAAAGTATGTGTGTAACTTTATTTCTATTTGTGAAGCTGTTCCTGTTTCTCTTTCTTCCTAGAAATACAACTCATTATCATGTGCTTTCCTACAAGACATTATAATACAACATAAATATTCCAGACTGTATGCCCACTAATAACACAAGTGAATCAGACTGGCTGCAGCAAGTATGCAGCCAGCTGCAAGCAAACAATAAGTCATCACAGTGATCACTTGCAATTTGCATGAAATGTATTCCCTTTAAGCTTTTAATGAATTTCTTGTTTTATTTGTATCATTTCATGTACAATGTATACTTTGCTAAGAACATCTTAGTGGCATAGCCACTTACCAGTGAATGACCACTCTAATGAGTGACCACATGCACCACCTTCTTAGCCAATTCAGTTTTTGACTTCTTTTTTTTTTAATCATTTTTTTAGTCTATGATATTCACAGTATTTTTTCATTAGAACTGTAAATGTGAAATACTACGTAGCACGGCCCAAATGTAAACTATCTACTATCATGACACCACTCCCATCTTAATCATTACGTACACAATCTTTGTCTGAAATAACCCTAGCCCTTATCAGTTCTCACTATAGCTACCCCTGTTTGGGGTGTGGGGCAATTTTGTCATTGTAACTTATCAGAACAACCCATCAATGCACTGAAATGTCTAGGTGCTGATGGCTGCTAAATCTAATGGCTTTGAGTAGGAATATGGAGATGGCCTGAATATACTTATGGAAGGTCCAGTCATCATCTAAAATTCGCTGGTTCATCACTAGTACACCAGCTGGGACAATGGGACTTTCCAGTTACAAGTAAGGCTTATCTACCATCTATACTTTCTTTCTGAACACCCTAACAATGAATGCGTTATCTGAACTCTGGGAGATCCTTAAGTTACACAACAATCTCCATATAAGTGCACAGGGTACTACCGCACAAGGAATTAGCTCAATAGCCATATCACAGGAGTGACAAGAGAAACTCACAATGAACCAGGATCAAGAAGTTGACTAGTATCTAACAGCACTAGGTGGACCTAACTACTTTTTATTTTAGCTTCTATCATGTATCGAACAAGCCACAGGCAAAAATTAATAATCTCAATTTGTGAATCAAGAAAACCACAATCAAAAGTGCCCTGGAAAATTTTCTTCTCTGAAAATCCTCACTTTAGCATACTGTATAAAAATTAGCCCTACAAGGTATCATCTAGAACTTCAGGTTAAAGAGGAAGCATATATCCCCCAGTGCACCATGAGTGCTGTATTGGTTGAGATATGGGATTATCCAAATATCACAGGCCAAAGAATCAAGCCATCCACCTCCACCTATTTCCTCCACTATCTCCCTAATTCATATATATATATTCATTTTACTTTGTTGCTGTCTCCCGCGTTAGCGAGGTAGGGCAAGGAAACAGACGAAAGAATGGCCCAACCCACCCACATACACATGTATATACATACACGTCCACACATGCAAATATACAAACCTATACATCTCAACGTATACATATATGTACACACACAGACATATACATATATACACATGTACATAATTCATACTAATTGCCTTTATTCATTCCCAGTGCCACCTCGCTACACATGAAATAACAATCCCCCTTCCCTACGCATGTGTGCGAGGCAGCGCTAGGAAAAGAAAACAAAGGCCACATTCATTCACACTCAGTCTCTAGCTGTCATGTATAATGCACAGAAACCATAGCTCCCTTTCCACATCCAGGCCCCACAGAACTTTCCATGGTTTACCAAACACGCTTCACATGCCCTGGTTCAATCCATTGACAGCATGTCGACCCCAGTATACCACATCGTTCCAATTCACTCTATTCCTTGCACGCCTTTCACCCTCCTG